>NW_018734838.1:0-28375 GCF_002204515.2 Aedes aegypti
AACGGTGTATTGTAATAATTTGTATGGATATCCTAGGTCTCCAAGGACTCCATTGAATATACGCCTTGGGATCTACGACCGTTATAAAGATATTAGAGGTTACTTTTTAATTACTCCACAGGCCCTCAACCATTGATGTGAGTAAACCGTGTATTGCAATAATTTGTGCGGATTTCCTAGGTCCTCCAAGGACTCCATTGAAGTATAGGCCTTGGGATCTACGACCGTAATAAGAGATTAGAGGGCACTTTTCATTTTCTCCACAGGCCCCAAACCATTCATGTGAGTAAACCGTGTATTATAATAATTTGTGCGGATTTCCTAGGTCCTCCAAGGACTCCATTGAATATAGGCCTTGGATGTACGACCGTAATAAGAGATTGGAGGTTACTTTTCATTTACTCCACAAGCCTCTAACCATCCATGTGAGTAAATCGTGTATTGTAATAATTTGTGTGGATGTCCTAGGTCCTCCAAGATCTATATCGAATATAGGTCTTAGGATCTACAAGCGTAACCAATTATCAATAGATGCTTTTTTGATATGGCACAGGACCTTATCTATATGTAGCAGTAAAATGAGTATTGTTATAATTTGTACCGATATCCTAGGTCCACCAAAGACTTCATTGAATAGAGGCCTTTGAATCTACAAACGTGATCAATGGTCTGTAGGTAGTTTTTTAATATGGCACAGTCTCTTAACCATTCAATTAAGTCAACGGAATATTTTATTGATTTATGCGGATGTTTTTGGTCCTCCATAAAATAAGCATAAAATATAAACTCTTAAGGCTAAGTAGCCCGTCATTCGGTTTGGTAGCCTTGTTGATTTTCCAGATTGCAATTTCAAAGTGATAAAACTCAGTCATCTTAAGTAATATTGATTCATAAAAGTATCACTTACATATAGAAAATATGCTGATACATTTTCAGCAATGTCAGTGCAAAACCTAGTGATTTTCTTTAATTTGCATTCGTGAGACGGTTTGGCCACAATCATCGATGCCCACCACAAATTTCAATGACTGCCTACTTCGCCTTAATGTAAGCAAATGGATCAATGTACTGATCTGTACTGATGTTCATGAATTTACTTCGTTAAACAAGTGACGTCTATTGAATTTGCGTAAAAACAGACTTCGTTGATTTAGGTTTAGTTGAATTTAATTTAAAAAATGGCGTCAGACATCGATTTTCGTCAACAATATTCTTCAAACATAGGTTGCCATCTTGGATTCCGAAATTGCATCAGACATCAATTTTCGTCATCCCCTCGTCGTGCCCGTTCTGAAAATACCCATATTGCATGGGTTTCCAACGATTTTATCCAACCGGAGGTCACCATCTTGGATTTCAAAATGGCATCGGACATCGATTTTCGTCATCCCCTCGTCGTGTCCATTCCGAAAATCCCTATAATGCATGAGTTTCCAACGATATTTTCATACCGGGGGTTGCCATGTTGGATTCCAAAATGACGTCGGACATCGTTTTTCGTCATCTACTCGCCGTGATTGTTCCGAAAATACCCATATTGCATGAATTTCAAACGGTTTTCCCAAACCAGAGGTCGCCATCTTGGATTCCAAAATGGCGTCGGACATCGATTTTCGTTATCCCCTAGTCGTGCCCGTTCCAAAAATACTCATATTGTATGGGTTTCCATCGATTTTCCCAAACCAGAGGTCGCCATCTTGGATTCCAAATTGGCGGCGGACATCGTTTTTCGTTATCCCCTAGTCGTGCCCGTTCCAAAATACTCATATTGTATGGGTTTCCATCGATTTTCCCAAACCAGAGGTCGCCATCTTGGATTCCAAAATGGCGTCGGACATCGATTTTCGTCATCCCCTAGTCGTGCCCGTTCCAAAAATACCCATATTGTATGGGTTTCCAACGATTTTCCCAAACCAGAGGTCGCCATCTTGGATTCCAAATTGGCGGCGGACATCGTTTTTCGTCATCCCCTAGTCGTGCCCGTTCCAAAAATACCCATATTGTGTGGGTTTCCACCGATTTTCCCAAACCAGAGGTCGCCATCTAGGATTCCAAAATGGCGTCGGACATCGATTTTCGTTATCCCCTAGTCATGCCCGTTCCAAAAATACTCATATTGTATGGGTTTCCATCGATTTTCCCAAACCAGAGGTCGCCATCTTGGATTCCAAATTGGCGGCGGACATCGTTTTTCGTCATCCCCTAGTCGTGCCCGTTCCAAAAATACCCATATTGTGTGGGTTTCCACCGATTTTCCCAAACCAGAGGTCGCCATCTTGGATTCCAAAATGGCGTCGGACATCGATTTTCGTTATCCGCTAGTCGTGCCCGTTCCAAAAATACTCATATTGTATGGGTTTCCATCGATTTTCCCAAACCAGAGGTCGCCATCTTGGATTCCAAAATGGCGTCGGACATCGATTTTGCTCATCCCCTAGTCGTGCCCGTTACAAATATACCCATATTGTATAGGTTTTCAACGGTTTTCCTAAACCGGAGGTCAATGATTTCCCACAGAATTGTCAAAACTCAATTTACGCACTGCGTAAAAAAAGTGACTTAAATTGAGTTTACTTCGTAAAAAAAGTGACTTAAATTGAGGTAGCGTAAAAAAAGACTTCGTAAATTGAGGTTTTAGTGTACTGAGAAACATAAAATATACGTCTTTTAATAGGTAAACTATTTTGGCAACACTCCTGTTGTTCTACAGGCAATTAGTGGATGATGTAATTGTGTCAAATCAAAAGTGAGTAGATTTGAAAAGGGTCTATTCTGATTTTCTCATACACTGAGAATAATATGAACCTTAAAAATTACTGGCAAGGTTTGGATTTTGATCCGAATTAGCTGATCGAACCATATTCGGAGAGTGCTATTCAAAAACCAAAAAAAAAAAAATCCTGGGACATCGCAATCGGATTTTTTTTTAATACATCCCAACCTCTTTTTACGACCGTTATCGGGGGATCGTAAAAAAAATCGGTCGTAAAGAAATCAGGGTAATAATTATGTTTTTGAAAAATGCAACGTCTATATGCGGAAATACTGATTCGAGATATTCGGCAAAGTTGAAGCATAGGTTGAGAACTTTCAAAAATGGCCGTTCAAGTTTTCATATTTTGGTAGTAGATGGCAACACTGCTCGATTGTTATCAAAAGAGCCAATTTTATGGGGGTGTGATATGCAAATACCAAAAAAATTTAAAGATGACGGTACCGAATGTTCACCAAAGTTGAAAGAAGTGTTGCGTGCTATACAGTCGCCGAATCACAAATGTACATGTGGCTGGCAACACTGTTCAAGGAGAAAAAAGCAAAGATCAACACCATAAAACTTGAGCGGAACAGAAAAATAGAATGCTTAACAACATAGCAATACTCTTCAACTGTAATCCAGTTTTTCATGAAGGGTTCAAAATTTTGTCGTAGCTGGCAACACTGCTGAAGTGAAATTGCGTCACCGGCAGTACAAGTGTGCATGCAACTTTTGTTTTGCGGATATCTCAGGATCCTGACCACAAAGTATAGTAAATTCCACAAAGTTGTTCAGTAGTTCAAGGACTATCATTATTCTAGCTAAAAGATTCGAGATTTGGCCACCAGGCGGCGCTAGTGAGCGTATAATTTTTGTTTTGCGGGTATCTCAGGATGCTGACCGCTTAGAAGATGGCGTCTTCGGCAAAGTTGTTCATTAGCTCGAGGACTATCATTATAAAAGCAATGAGATTCAAAATCAGGATCCTGACTACATAGACATGGCGTCTTGGGAAAAGCTGAGCTTCTCAACAAGTTTATCGAAGACGCCATCTTTCTAAGTAGTCAGGATCCTGATATATCCGCAAAACAAAAGTTTCATGCTCATTAGCGCCGCCTGGTGGCAAAATTTTGAATCTCATAGCTTTTGCAAATGCTGAACAAATAATTGAAATTTTCCTTTAAATAGGAATCATTTGAAAATTGGCCCAAACTCACCCCTTCGAGAAGGTGACATTGGGCCAAACAAACTACACTTACGAAAACGAACTATCGATAAACATCGACACCCCGAATTTTCACCACAAGAAATCGGATTGAAATTCATAAATTTACGTCATGGAACCGAAATTTGAAATCTAAAATAGTTTTCGCGGATTTTTTTATAACTTGAAAGTTCATCTCCAAGACGCTTGCGCCACCTTTAAATTTTAATATTTTTGGCTCAAACTTTGAGGTTTCTCTACTAATATGATTCGAATTCAGAAGAGTACACGAATTTTTGGTTTTGAAAAATAAGCCGCAGCCTAATAGACTGTAGCGCATGTGCGAGTAGCGAATAGGAGCATGCATGTATCCCATTTAAACGCAACTCTGAAATTCAAGTAATCGGATAATCGCGTTCCGTGGATTTTTCTTGCAGAGCACAATATTATGAATTAATTAACCATGACGTCACGCTGCAACTTCTAGGTTGGATTCGCACCTGCTGCAAGTTTAAAACCATGGCATGGCAATTTTTAAAGCCGAAATGCTGCCATAGTAAGATTGAATACAAAAAATATTCGATAAAATAAATGAAAACGAAATTAGGCAGCGTCCATTTATTACATAACGTTAAAATGTACAATTTTTGACCATTTCCTCTCCGCAACGGTCTTTGCATGAAAAAAAAAATGTGTTTGAGCCTACTCCCCCTCCCCTTAGAGCGTTACGTAATATGTGGACGGCGCCTTACTCTGCATAAATTAAGTGGCGTTGTGCATTCAATTTGACTCTCCGCTATTCTATTTATAACTGCAATTCTTTTCTCAGTGTGGTCTGTATTTTCTGCATTGGCCCTTTCAACGAGTAGAACATAATGAGTGACGTTTAATTGCAGGAATTGTCAACAAATACGAAATGTTACCAATACATAAACTAGTTTTTGCGCAGTTTTGGATTGCCGAAGTGAACATTTTTGTTGCCGACAATAGTACCGTTTTGATTCATATTACGGACACTTAAGGCTTCAGTGAAGTAAATGTCTTCAGAAAGCATATAAAATAAATCATTCTGTGTAATTCCTTCGCGTTATTGTGCCTTCAAGACACTTAACTTTCAAATGACTGGTAATTCTGCAACATAAATACTTTTAAATAAATAGAAATGTGTTGACTGATGATTCTTATTCCGGACGCTTCCATACTTTTGTCCCATTTTCCGGACACTTTGATTTGAATTCCGGACAGCTCATGAAAATCATAAATAGAAAAGTGGAATCATTAATTGAAATCATCAAATCACTAAAGAGACGCCTAAGGCATCTGGGTATTATACATTTTCATAGAAATCTATAGAAAATGCTTATGAAAATAAGCCTTGAAAGTGGGAACTTTTGAACGGCAAAATTTGAAACATTTCATGTGAAATGTTTCCCATACAAAGTCGAGTGTCCGGAATTTGAAGCTGTCCGTAATATGAATCAAAACGGTAATTGCATTGCCGATAAAAGAACAAGTGCCTCGTGACTTTGGTGAGGAAAAATAGAAGATTTAGAGAACGAAATAGTGTTTTATGAATAACAATCAATAAACGAAGAGTGCTCAAGTGTAGTTCAGGTGTCTCCTGCTAATGTGTTGTTGCTGCTGTTGCGTAAAACTGCGTTCTTAAAAGTTCAGCTGCTTAGGCTGCCGACAATACGTAAGTTCCCCTATGTGTTAGAGTTACACATGGCCATGATCTAGTGAATCGCTATCCTGTCCAAACCCAAGTTATAAGTCCAACCCGAAGTTCAATAAATGATTTATCAATTTGTGATTGTTTTATCAAATTGTGATGTTTTTGAAAATCGAGTAGTTTACGTTTTTTTATTCCGTTTTCGTTTGGGTGCAATAGAGGAATCATTCCAATTGCTCTTAGTTTTCGTTCCGTACACATTTCGATTTTTATCTCCATTTTTAGTTTTTTTCGTTGGAAGACCAGCGGGTTGAACGAGTCTCAGTGGGCCCGTTGTCTGGAGTGGGAAAGGCTAGGTCTTTCGTAATTTTGCGGTTTGAATTTGAGTTTGAGCCAGCGACCGTTCGAGGACCCCTGAGTTAAAAGTCATCAGTAGTCGGGCAAATAAAATCGACCGGTAGTCTCTCGAATTCGAGAGTGGCGCTAAAGCCACCGGTTGTCACAAACAGCTCGAGCATTTTCGCCGAACGGTTACATACTGTTGGTAAATTCTTCGAAATAATAGGATTGAAAAAAAATCTGCATTACATTGACTTCTTAATTTTATATCACTCATTACAAAACTACTATTATTTCAGACGATTTCACCTATAGTATTTCACTTTCCAGCTGATACTGGATATTTGGATTTTTTGGAAAATTGGACTATTTAACTCTCTAATACCCATCCCGCCTTCAGACGGGGTACATTTCGCAATTTTGTGTATTTTTTCGTAGCTCGGAAATCAACATTATTTTATTTTGGCTTAAATCTTGGCTCAATGCCCGCATATATAAGGGGAGTTTTTTATGACTTTTTCAACTTGTTTCATGTTTTGCAAATCATGATTGATACAGAGAGCGATTAGTGAGAGATTTTCTCAAATTTCTCAGGATTCAATTCTTGGGCGTTGGTATTCCTGAGACTCAATCCACCATAAACGCATTGCATCCAGTTTCGTAAAGTAAACTGGAAGATTGCAGATAACATAAGCCATAACTAATGACAATAACTTAGCTTAAGGTGAAGATGAATCGAAGCCAATCCTTCAAATTTTCAAGAGCACAAATCTGCGAACTAAACACCCGTTTAAGCTGAAAAACTTAATCAATTGGTCACTAGCTGGAGGTGACCAAGCGGCTTTCCAGATCTGTGCTCTTGAAAATTTAAAGTTGGCTTCGTTGCATCTTCACCTTAACTGCACTGTTTCACGTTCACCTGTGATATGTGGCTAACCTCCCCAGGATTGAAACTCGTCATCGTCACTATCTGCCTGACTGGTACACGGTACATTCTCGACATGTATGCGTCACTTTTTATTGCAGCCCTCACAGACTTTGCCCTGTCCCCAAGTGAACGCGATGGCAGCCTGTTGAATGCTGGAAAGAAAAAGAGAACGGCCATCGTCATTCGGGGTTTTAAATTCTCGGAATCTACCGCTAACTGATGTGATTAGTGCTTCTTGGTTGGATATTTTCAGCACGTGCTCATGCCTGACTCAGGGTGGCGATGGGCGGACATGGCTGTTGATAGCTGCACCAAGGATTCCGCCACTGAAGCAACAGGTGGTCAGCTCTGGTGTGTGTTTGCTCATGCTGCCTTGGTGCGAAGCCGTTCAACTGGGCCCATAAAAAGGGTTTCTGTTGCTACCACGATGTGCATGTAGATAAAAGATTAGGCAGCCTCCCGCTAGATAATTCTAGGAAATGCTAATTTGAATGGTGCAATTTCCCCCTCAGTTTGCACCAGAGGTTTTCAATGAATGTTAATTAGGAGAACGGCGTGGGCAAGTCCGTGATGGAAAATCGATTTTCTGCGAATATGAACAAGGGAAGGTTTGCTCATTGGAAGGATTCGTGTTTCATGTACAATGTGTATTATGAATGTACTAATAAGGATAATTGTTTCCTTTGAATATCCATTCATAGCAAAACATATTGCGGTTAATTGGACACGGTTTACTTTACAAACTTCATGTAATTGTTAGGTTTTCCGTAAGATGCATCTTAAAAGAAGCAGTCCAAACGGTGTAGATTTATATTAGATTTGACAACTATCAGTAAACGGAAATAATATATTGGCATCATTTCACAGATTTTGATATAAATATTAAGATATTACAATCGATTTGCTTTTTCTTCTGCTCGGATTACGTTGTGTTCGAACAAGGCGATGACAACTGTGTTATCGGACCTGCTTCCCGATGATTTATAATTATAGCCCAACCTTCCGGTCCCAATAGGAGTTGTCCAACGCGTTCGATAATCCGTGACCGATAGCGTCCATTAACTTCGTAGGTCATCGATGAAGAAGCCTTTGTGGTTTTGCTTCCATTGGCTTGATTTCCACTTCGGCGTTCGGCGATATTGCAGTTCATCGTTGTCCTTTGCGCAGTTTTCCACCATAGATTTGTGGATTGTGCTTGAAGAAGCAGCACAACCCATTGTTGCCATGCACCGATGCATATCTGGCACATTATGCTTCCCTCAATAATATTAATTTTACTCATAATTCATATTCCCACGATGCACACAATAGTACCCGAGTGTCTCACGGAATAAATCATTAAATATATTTCAATGGCCCAGAAACCTACTGGGGTAATAAACTACACACGAAAAGGGCTCCGTATCCCTCTGGCTTGGCTGGTTGTTGACGGTCTAGCAGCAGCAGCAGTAGCAGCAATACACCATTTGTCGACGGTCGGGACATCGCCGGGTTGTTTGATTCCAAAGTTTTCGCTTCAGCTCAACATGCTAACTAACTACTAGAACGTTAGGGACGACTTCAACAATGTAATGTGGCCCCAAGTGGAGCGGGATCTGTGTTGAGGGAATGCGATATGTTTTTTTTTTCATGTCGGTACGAAACGAAACGATAGACGGAATTTTTAGCATTGCTAATGAAGAAATAAAACGGAATTTGAAAATAATTCAACGAAACAACGATTCGCAAGTATTTCCGAAGGAAACAAGTGGTTTCAAAGCGTTCTTGACCAGTGAATTACAACAGAGGTGTACAGATTTTGTTACTCAGTTAGCGCATTTTTTTTTAGCAAATATGTTATAATTTTGGTTGGTTAATATTGATAACACAATTTCTTCTACACTAAACCAAATTTGAACAAAATATGTCATTAATTTGAACAAAAATGTAACTCATTATGTTAAAAATAAAACAAAAAAGTAACTCATATTGTTACTTTAATAAGTGAATAATAAAATATGTTATTTGTTTTTTGTTCCCAAAAGATTATCAGATGATTTTAAGAGGTCACCAAGGCTTTAGGGTTCTTAGATGTACTCAGGGTTTACTTATAGCCTCTCATGATCTCTCCTACAGAATCTTTCAAATCAACTTTGAAATATTAACATTCAATAACTCCTTTCGATGAACAGGAAAATTGTGGATAGCACTTTGAAACGCTAGAATCTTGAATCCTCTAGAGAACATATTACATACCTTAAGAACTCTTGAAGAGTAATGTTTTTGGGACATCCGGAAAACTTCAAACTTTCTCCAGGAAACTTCTAGGAACTTCTTGGTAATCCCTGTGACTATTTCTACAATCCTAGGCTTGACAGAAACTCCTCTACGATCCAAAAATTAAGGGAAAAATTCCCAAAAAAAATCACAACACAAACAATTTAAACAAACATTTAAAGTCAGAAAAAAAAGGTGAAATGCGAATATTTTTCCTGGAACTCTTTATCTCTTGCTTCTATGCTCACCTTTACACACACTTAAAAAGAACTTTTAAGTGACTCGCCCGAACAAAACAGGCCTCGTTTTTGTGATGGCACTTTTTTGACGTTATTTTCCTCCGTTGTGGTTTTGTGCTGCATCTTCCTCGCTCATTTTCTATTGCCTTTCTGCTTTTCGCTTCCCCACAAAGAAACAAAGACAGCATGCTGCTCTGAAAGTTGTTACCGAACTCTGGTGATGTTGAGGAGTATAATCAAGCCTTCCGAAATCCCACGAAAATCATCAGGCATCGTTTTCATAGGGGTTGGGTGACTAAATGTCGAAAGAAAAACGTTGAAAGGACTAAACGTCAAAAAAAAAAAAAAAAAAAAAAACGACGCAAGAACAAAAAGTCGAAAAGATAGAATAGAAAGATAGAATCAGTGAACACTTTAGGAACCCCAGTGGTAGCTATTGATACGCCCTGAAAAGCCTCTAAGGTGATCCTAGGAATTCCATGAAGGCCAATGGAAACCTCTGCGAACCGCTAAGAAACCCCTGCCCAAGCTCTTCGAGTCCGATGGAAACGCTGTGGAAAGCCCCAAAAGATTTTAGAACCCCTTAGGTTCTCCTGGTAACCGGTCTTTGAAAACTGTGGGGGAGCTAAATAGAGATCTTTATGATATTAGAAATCTCTCGTGACGACCATGGGACATGAAAACCATTAAACATTCTTGGTTATAAACCACAAGGTTTATGGTTTTCGGGGACATGAAAATTTATTTATTTATTTATTTATTTATTTGGTGGTGTATTCATCCGACAATGTTGTGTGTCTTAATGAATCTATAGTTTGAGTATGAACGTCAATATTAAATAAAATCTATGTTATGATACATTCGATTAAAAACGTTTATCATTGATCGATTGGCTCGTCGAATCGTAGGCGTGGAGTCGTCGTGGTAAGCGAAAGAAATCATTGGAGCGGAGGCGTATATGCTGGCACGTTTTATCAAACGATCCCAGTAAGTTAGGAGCATCAAGTTCCCCAGTCAGGACCTTCGAGATGAACACAGCCTTGGCATTTTCTCTGCGTAGTTGTAATTGGTTCGATTTGTAGAAGCTGGCATCTAGCTTCGTACGGAGGAAGGTTCACAGCATCATTCCAAGGGAGCAGCCGTAAAGCAAATCTTAAGAATTTGCGCTGCACAGCTTCAATTCGGTCAATCATTGTTGCATGATAGGGATCCCAAACAATAGACGATGATTCCAGTATAGGACGGACCAGACCTACATACAATGATTTAAGAGTGTATGGGTCGCGAAATTCCTTTGTTATTTGGACATAAATCCTAGTTGACGACGAGCTTTTTTCACGACTTCCTCGTAATGATACTTAAAGGTGAATTCGGTGGCAAGAATAACACCCAGGTCACGTAAAAAGTCCACACGTGAAAAGAAATTCTTCACCGAACGCATACCTGACCATGATCGGTTGTTTCTTACGATGGAAACTAATGATAGAGCATTTAGGAACACTGAGTGTCATTTTGTTTGCCTGCCCCACACCACTCAATAAGCCGGTCAAGAAGCGATTGTAACCTCGTAAACAGTCAGAAATGTGCTCAATAATCTTGTAAATCTTCATATCATCGGAGTAAAGTATGCAGAAGTCTTCACCGAGAACTAAGACGACATCATTGATGAAAAGGGAAAACAAATAATGGGCCAAGGTTACTCCTTGATGAAATACCTAAAGAAAGTAAATCATTTGGTAGTCGATTTCAGGTTTATGAAATTCCAAACCAGACATATTCCATGTATACGTTTCAACGTCACAACGCGTTATTCAAAAATGTACGGTATTGGTTGCAGATCATGAACAGAAAAATGGGGGTACATGAGGAGGAAAAATATTCTCGACATTCCGCAATTAGGTGTTGATTAGGTGTTCAAAGTTGGACCATGCGGTTTATAAACCAAACCAACCGAAACAAGATTATAGCAAATATGTGTTTTGATATGAGTTTTCATATTACCAGTTATTATGCAGCATGTACCGTTAGTAATTGAAAAAAACATTATTTCTTCAAATAAAACAAGAAAATGACGGTGTGAATAAAACGTTAATAACAAAAAACCAAATGTGCAAGAGTTTGGTACTAAAAATTCGAAAAACATAGTATTCAAACATCTTCTCCGTGAATTTAAAAATATTTTTAACGAAGGAATGAATAGTTATCGTGATTTGAAAGTTTTGGGTTATTATGGAAGGGATCTCAAATTTCCCCTATCAATCATCTCCCCCCTAAATAATTGTTTTAAATTTGAAAATATAACCATTAATCATCAGGTTTGCAGCAATCATTCAAACTAAGGGAGGATAAGAGAGTATCGCTCTCTGTAACAATCATGATCTGCAGCATCTGCATTATGAGAGTCTGTTTATCATAGTCTGCTTCAGCTCTAATCAGATCGAGGGATAACAATGCATGATAAAACTTATTTGACTAAGCTCTAAAGTTGGGGGACAGTATAGCTATCGGATGTTTGGATATTGATTATCATACCTGTGGAATAAAAAAGATTCACCCCTTTATCCCGAGTGCCTTTACCTCGAATTCTATTAACTCGAATGCCTTCACACCGAACGAATCACATTATTACGATTTCCGATTTCACGGAACAACGTCATTCATTGAAATTGTACATTCGGGGAAACAACATTCGGAGTTGGGGTAATGGATTTCGGAGTAATGGGGTAGAACCCCTCAGGATATGTTATTCCATTAATGCCTCATTCTCCCGGAAATGCCTCCTAGAACACATCCAAAACGTTTGTTCGAAGTTACATATGTGAACATCTTTGAGAGTTCATCTGAGACTTTCTTCTTGAATTCTTTAGAATTAATTCATGTCAATATTCCAGTTATAAACCTTTCTGGTCTCTTTAATTCCTCCAGAAATTCATTCTTAGAAGCTAAAATAAAGTATAAACGTAGTCCAAACAACGATTTCAACATGATCTTACTCTTACAAAACTCCTAGAACTCCTAAATAATGACAGAGTTTTTTAAAAAGTTATTAAATTACTCCAGAATTTCCGATGCAACATTTTATGAAATCCAAGAATCTCCTTCGTTGGGTTTGAGTCTAATGTATTTTAGAGGGATCCCGGTTGAATTCTTTGTTTATTAGATCGTCAAAATATGTGCATAAATTACTAGGGAAATCGACGAATTAATTCGTCTTCTGCATAAAATTACGGAAAAACGTCGGTATAAATTCTGAATGAAATCAAGACAAAATTTTCCGAACAATACCAGAAAGCTAACTTTTTAATTAATTACTGGAAACGTTTCCAAAACAAAACACCTATTCAGAACATGAATAAACTATTGAAAAAAAAAAAACAAATTTTTCAACAATCGAGGAAAAAATCTTAGATGAGACTCTTGCAAAAACTTCTCATTGCAGCCATTGGGAAATTCATACATTAACTTTTTGAGTAGAACTTTTTAGATGTAATGCCTGAATGAACCCGAAAAGATACAACTTTAAAGACATTCAAGAAAAAAATCAACATTGTGAAGAGAGAGCTAAAAAGAATTTCTGAAGAAGTTTTAAAGATGAAACCTAAAAATTTTAAAGAGAAATTCAGGAAGAATAGTTCCATTAATTGCCAGAGTAATCCAAACAAAAAAACTTAAAAAATTCTGACGATATTTCTAGAAAATCTTTGCCTAGATAAAGGCTCGAAGATTTAGTTGATGAAAAGAATGACATATAATATGTTATATAATATTTCCCAGAATTTTCTTCAGGATTTATTGTAAAATGCTGGAACAAATTGATGACTTTTCGTATGATGAAGTGCTTCAAGATTATTATTGGTCTTAATAAATTTGTGTTTGCTGTCCTAAGTGCAACCGGCCTGCTTAATTTACCTCGAGAAAAACATTCAAATCACGATAACTTTTGTGTCTTGATATTTTTGCATAATTTTTTTCACAAGTTCTCGAAAAACGCTTCTAGCTTAAGAATCCGTGTCAATATTGATGATTGGTGATCTGGTTTCAAAGATATTTCAATGCTCCTTGGAGGACCGACATTTTCCATATAAAATGTCTTAGGGCGGCCATTTTGTTTTACGTCAACTTATCGGAAAAATGAAATGTAGGGCTATACAATGCCATGTATTAAGAAGCAACTCTGAAAAAATCATACATAAAGGTTAAGTATTCTTAGAGATATCTACGACATGAGGTTTTTGAAGTTTGAGATCTTTATTTGGACAGCGTGGTACCAGCAACATAACTGATCATTACTCAAAGACGGTTGCACCAAATTGCTTCTTTTTTTCTCATATACTCAAATTAATGTATTGTTCTGAAGAGTTAATATCCGAATACGATAAAAATTCTGTAGCCTGAGATTATACGTGGGCTATGGCTACGCATCGATCCCCCAAGGAATTTCGGAATATCTCAGGATCCAGATGACCAATGTTTAGTGTTGATACAGATTCTGAACAAGAAGAGTTTTTTGAGAACTTTTAAAAATTGTGCAAAAATACCGACATACAAAAAAAAATCACGATTTGATTTTTTTGCGGTAAAAAATTAAGCTTCCGGTAGAGGGGTAAAAAAGAAAAATATTCAAAATCCTCGTTGTTATAATTTAGTGGAGTTTTTTTTTAAGAAAACTCTTGAAAACTGGCAGGAGCCAAATAAAAACGAACTTTAGAAACTTCTCTAGAGGCTTTCCTACAGATTTTCCGAGGTATTCATTGAATTTTCTGGAAAAATTTAAGTCAGAAATCATTGAAGTTGCCCTAGCAACACAGAAGCAATTTCATTATATTCAAAGAAATAATCATTTTAAAAAAATGTTATTATTACAATTGCTATACTTGAGACGAGTTCGACAAGGAATCACTTGAAAAGAATTCGTAAATAATATTTAATTAGTGGAATTGTAAGATGGAATATTGGGAAAAATCGTTTGAAGAATCGTTAAACGTATCGTAAGCGAATCTTAACACACATTATTGCATACCTAATAAAGTAATTTCCTTTAGTTATTGAAAAAAATACATCTTAGAATTTTAAGTGGAGTCATTAGGAAACCTGTGAGAGTTCTGCAATTCATTGAATTCATTGGGCTCATTAATTCGGAGGAATATTTAAAAAAAAAAACCCTTGACGAGACTTCTTGATGAATACATCCTTCCTCACGGATCTCTTTGGAGTCACTAATAGCTATGCTGACAATAATCTTGGGCAGAAATAGGGTACCTAAAATGTTAATGAATTCTTGTTTTCATTAATAACACGAAAGGGCATGTTACTGCAACTAGTTTAGCAATTTTACTGCTCAAATAACGGTATATCATATTAACTTTAATGCAAAAATTGGATCCCTGAATGAACCTTGACGCTTGAAATCATGTTGACGTTCGCTTAGTCGACAAAAATACCACAGGGGTTCAAACTTTTTAACACCGGGTTTGTTCCTTCTGACATTTCGGAAGGGACACGGAAATAAAAACACCCCAAAATATTGAGTATACCAAGGGATGTGACAAAATTAAAAAAAAAATTAAAAAAATGTTTTTTTGGACTTAACCATCGGAAAATATTAGAAAATTGAGTAAACATATGTACTTTTGACCTAAACTTAAGCGTTTTGGCACTAAAATTGGGACAGGGCTTTAGGACCCTATTCTCGAAAATACTGGAGATTTGATAACACTAATATTTTTTTTTTTCAAGTTCCTTGCATGATCCGCTGTTTGGATTCTTAATTCTTTCTTTGTTAATGATATCAAGTAAAATATTTGCCCAATCCTGCCCTCCTCTGGCTACGCCCATGAGCTTGTTACACATTGCAAAACCTTTCCGATCATAGACCGATACAGATGTAATGTAAATCAAACGAGTATGAATCTCGCTAATCGAGTTTTTTTTTTTTCTTTTCATCTGACTAAAATATGAAACACATGCTTTTTTTGACAGTTGTAGGAATGTTGCCATTAGCAATTTGTTCAACAAACTTTGGATGGTGCGGGTCTTCTTCAAGTTTCAAGATTATTTTCTTTCAGCAGGAAATGTTTCCATATCAATTGAAAAATATATTTATAAGCATGTTTCTTTCTCACAAATAATTGTTTCCCTCCCCCACCCCACTAATTATAACAAGGTACATTACTGATCTCTAAAGTAAATTCCATACATATAGAAAAAACTGTAACTTCTGATTTTCTCAACAAAACTTTGTCAAATTTACAGAGAAGAGTCTTGGATATTACAACATTATGAGTACAATTTAGGTTAATTATAAGAACTCCAGTCTGGAATCTTCCTGTAAGAGCTGGTGTTCCTTCAATGCAGCATTTTCGGACCAATATTTACAATATTTTCACAACTGACTTTCCTGAGGTTACCTCAGAGATGGCAAAAAATCTTTGTTTGCGTATGACACAGGCCTCTCCGTCAAAGGACGAAGCTTGCGTATCATCTGTAGTAGATTGCAAAAAAGTTTGGATATTCTTTCTTCATATTTACAAAATGATTTCTCATAATGCTTCTAAAACTCACTAAATAATATTCCCACATAAACCAAAAGCTTTTTGTTTAAAACCGTTAAGTAGACATGTTGTCACGATGAGAGGGTTCCAATAAATTGGTCAGACGAAGTTAAGTATCTAGGGCTCATGCTAGAATAAGAATTTAACTTTCAAAATCACATTGAGGGCATTCAAGCCGAATGTAACAGACTTTGCCGTTAGAGCAAGCTTTCGAACGGCATAAAATTTTTCAGGCCAGTTATTTTCTATGCTATACCATTATGAACTAGCGTTGTAATATCAGGATGAAAGCTCTTGCAGAAGATTCAAAAATAAAATTTTGAAAATGATTCTGAAGCTCCGTCCCGTAATTTGGACCTCTGAATCTTCTATTACCAAGATAAATGCGTTGTGAAAGCATTTTGTTTTCTCTTATAAGTAGGGGAAATCAACTTCGCCCTGCAAAAGCTCTGAACTGCTTCGGCAAATGAAATATAGTATGATGTTAACAAATTGTTCATGAAAGCTTTATTTAACTTTACCAAATAAGGATTGATAACGTTTGAATTTATACCAATAAAAATAAAGAAAAACAAAAGTTTATATTTTTGGATCTGGATATCGCATACCATCAATCAGTGTGGTGTCGACATGAAGCACCATACAATCATGGCCCCTCCAAAACGGGTTGGAAATATCGGCGAATTTACATATACATTATTCGATCCATGTTGTGCAGTTTTTAGTGCACCTGAGGGACACTTTTTCCGCTGCTGGTTCGCATAAATGTGGTGTACGGCCGTTTGCTCGCTCATATGGTCCGGGGCAAATCAGTCAACAGAGCTCGAGGGTGTCCAGGGTGCCATTGTATTAAATTGCTTAAAGCGTTCGTAAATGGGCTCAGCTAAATCATGCTCCGGGGGTTGTGCTGTTATTAGTTTATTGCATGATTGCAGTGGTCTAACGATTGAAAAACTCACTAATGTAACCATATAGCATTAGTTCACTGGAGCAACAGATATCCATTTCAGGTGAATTCTAAATTGTTGGGTAGCAAAAACAACAATGATTTAATGCTAATTACGACTTTAATTGGCTAGCTCCATTAGCTATTTGGCGTATTAATTAATTCGTGATACGAAAAATTTCATCTTTCACCAGTAACTCTGATTACATGGTGAAAAACAGGGTGATACGTCTTTAGATTAATTGTTCAAATTTTGTAAATAAAGTGTATTAAAACTCCAACCTTTCCTTACACACAAAAGTTCTTTTCGAAAAACAACATTATTGCACTCGAGAAAGGATTTATTGCAAGAGTTTTTTTCTCTTTGACATGTATTTTTTGCAGGCAATTAGGACACAGCATAGGATAACATGATACTTAGTACATCGTTCTCCTGTATGAACGTCACCATGATTGGATCTAAAACAACTTATTTGTAATGTAGGAAGTAACAACATATTGACAAGTTTGTATCATGTAACTTGCAATAATGGCCAACCCCATTTTACCACTTGAAACTTCTGATAGTAGTATGGTTTCGATTCGAGCAGGCAATAACGGTAAACTGCATTTCATACGTTGAAGACAGTATCCTTTCAATAGAGTAATTCAATAGGTTGACTAAGGGAACACGCGTTGAATCTTCTTCTTCTTTCTGGCGTTACGTCCCCACTGGGACAGAGCCTGCTTCTCACTTAGTGTTCTTATTAGCACTTCCACAGTTATTAACTGAGGAGCTTACTATCCCGAGCAGAAAGAAAATAACTACTGATTCCAAATTGAGGGTATTACATACCAGATAATTCCAATACTTACAACCTGAATGAGGTATAAATGAGCCCTGCATAAGAGGTAAAATACCTCAAATAATACCTTTTGCATATTCTACAAATACCAAGCTGATAACTTAGATCAGGTATTGTGATACCTAAATAATACTTGATGGATTTCATATAAAAGTGAAATTTTTTTCAATACTAGTTCAATACCTTAAGCAGTCCTCAATAGCTGTCGAATACCAAAATGAAGTTATTTTTAATTGTTTTAAACATTTTTTCAAATACCATTATAATACCAAAATTAGGTATTGATAACTGAACAATACCTAATTCTGGTATGATACCAAAATATGGTATGCATAAGTTATTGGCGAGTTATTCTTTCCTCCTCGGGATGCCAATGACCATTTTTGCATGTGTATATCGTGTGGCCAGGTACGAAGATACTCTATGCCCTGGGAAGTCGAGAAAATTCCTTTACGAAAGATCCTCGACCGGTGGGATTCGAACTCACGGACCCTCAGCTTTGGTCTTGCTGAATAGCTGCGCGTTTACCGCTACGGCTATCTGGGCCCCTGAGTCGTATGTGACTAATATAATGACAAGGCAGTACGAAAGCGCTGAAGAATGACTTATACTTCTTTCGAGTGTCGCAACATGTTGAAAACCATGTTTTTTCTTTTCTTTTTTGATAATAAAGTCCTCACTGGGGGACAGAGCCTGCAACCTTACCTTAGTGTTCTTATGAGCACTTCTACAGTTATTAACTGAGGTCTTTCTTTGGCCAAAGTTGTCAGTATCGCATTCGTGTATCGTGTTGGCAGGTACGATTATACTCTATGCCCAGGGAAGTCAATTCCTTTACGAAAAGTTCCTGGACGACCGGGGAATCGAACCCAGACACCTTCAGCATGGCTTTGTTTTGTAGCCCGGACTCTAACCACTCGGCTCAGGAAGCCATTATGTTGACGCTAATGTTGAACTTAACTCATCTACTAGGAAATTTTTAACCTACCCTGTACCAAAAGTTGCTAAGGTCAATAAGGCTATAAATACGGAAAAGTCTTCACAGTTACTCATTGCAATCGTAACAGTTAGTATTATTTATAAAATATTGATATAGCACTAAGCTGTTCCCCTGGCTTGTTCCGGCTAACTTTGTTGCTGCCCTAGAATTTAAACTTCTATTGTTGGGGGTATGAATTATTGGTCACCATTATCGCACTCTAGACCTTTACCAAATACTCTTTGTGATCATTTGTAGCATACATTACTAATTTATATTGTTCACAAACCTACCATTTTACATGGTGGCATTTCCGGTCTTTTGGTTGTCAAAACCACGTAAGAGTCCCAATTCCCAATAACCCATTCTCAAGCTAACTCGTGAAGAGGAAGCCTCAATGCTTAAAATACGTTAAGAATAGTAAGATAAATTTGTTATTGTTTGGATTCATTTATTTCAAAATCATAACACTTGCGGAGCTTAATTTTACATACCCTCTTTAAAAATCAACACTCGAATCAAATCTTTCTTCAAAAGATTCTTGCACATAACCCTGCTAATCTATCTACCATAACAGGGTTTGATTCCTACACAAGTTGATTATTCATCTGTAAACTTTCATTTTTTCGATCGAAAACTGTACCAGTGAAGTTAAGACGGTTGAGTGTTAATGATGCTATAATTAGTGAAGACAAACGAAAACAAATCATACTTTGGGAGCTAAACAAACGTATCCAAGATAACAATGACAAACATTTAAAATTAAGCTCTATAACTGCTGCGATTTGCAATTCCAATAAATAAAAAAATAATAACGGATGTTCTGAACTTTGCATTATTATCTTCCATTTTGTAATGTTGCTTTTACCATCGTTAATTTCATTTAATTCCATACCCTGCTACCCATAACCAAAAATTAAAATTGGGGACGGATCTGGTGTAGTGGTTAGAACACACGCCTCTCACGCCGAGGACCTGGGATCGAATCCCATCCCCTAGATAGTCACTAAAAATTTCAAATGACTTTTTGGAAGGGAAGTAAAGCCGTTGGTCCCGAGATGAACTAGCCCAGGGCTAAAAAATCTCGTTAATAAAGATAAAAAAAAAAAAAAATTAAAATCGGAAAGTATTGTCAACCTGCGTGTCCATGTACATCATGAATTGCATGTAAAATAATCTGAATCGTGAGAACATCGGTTCTCCAAACTATCCAAAATATTGTTGAATAAAAACTAATTTGCTTACATGAAGAAATTTTCTCCGTAATGCATTATAACACTATAGTTAAGTACAATTTTTCAAATTGATAAAAAACTTTTTTTTTCGAACATAAAATTATATAAATAAATATAATAAAACGTATATTTAACATTTAAGAGATTTTTTCTTAAGAATTTTTAAAATTGACCTGGCAAGTACGACACAAATTTAAGCTGAACTAAGACTGTTAGTGTAATGTTGATTTAAAAACAATAATTGTTCCATCGATCCATAATTAACATTTTTTTAAGTAATCAATTTTAAAGCTTTTTCTTATTTGTATATTTTGAAAAACTTTCAATGTGTGTGTGTAATTGGGTCATACACTGATAGGCAAAATGAAGTGCCCACCTTACCAGTTTTCGAATTTCTCTCACCAAATCGGTACAAATTAAAGTTAACACACCTAAATCTTTTGTGATATTTTATTTTGATGTTCTTTTAAAGTTGCACTTACGAAATTTTGATAAAAAAAAAGAATTTTACTTAAAGGAAAAAAAATCAATTTGTATTGAAAAAAAAGTAGTGACAAAAAAAGTGCCCACTTCCTTCTTGGCTCCAGAAAAGATGATTTAAGAAAAATAAAAGCAATTTAATAGTTAATGTGTCCTCCTTTGGCCTTAAGGACTTGCTGGAGGCTCTTCGGCATGCTTCTCACCAGGTTTTGTAGGTGTTGTGGATCTAGTTCTTCCCAGGCACGCTCCAAGGCTTCAAAATAATTATTTTTGTTGGTAACACCAGTTTTGTCAACCCTGGCATCGAGAATCACCCATAAATTCTCGATGGGGTTGAGGTCCGGGCTTTGTGGAGGCCATTCTAGCGGTTTAATTCGACAAGACCGGAAGAAAGACTTGGTCTTCTTGGCAGTATGCTTCGGGTCGTTGTTCTAGAGAAATATGAATTTCTCTTCAAGGCCCGTCTGGATCAGCGAAACCTCCAGATTTTCCCGCAAGATGTTAATGAATCTATGACAAAAGGACGAAAGACAAAAGGTCGAAAGGACAGAAGGTCGAAAGACAAAAGGTCGAAAGGACAAAAGGTCGAAGAACAAAAAAGAAGGGACAAAAGGTCGAAAATCTTTTTTCAAAGAAGGAAAAATTTCCACCAAGCAAATTATTTTCGACGTTTTGTCTTTCGACCTTTTGTCCATAAGCCATCTTGCCATTCGCTTTGCGGATCACCACAATAGGAGCTGTCCACTCCGGACGCTTCGGCCGAAACACAGGGGCCATCTCGGTCTTCAGCTGGAACTGCAGCTTCGCTTTCTTGCAAAGTCCAAGACTACCTGCGAACACTTTCGAAAAGTCTGCTTGAAGTTTGCTCACGGAGGCTGGAGTACTGCTGACACTGTTGCAAATCGTTTTGAACGGGACCGACCACAATCCGAACTTATGGATCATGCCAGAACCCAGTAGATGCAACTTCTCTCTCGTCACTCGGACTACGCCACGCAAAACTCATCCATTGATAGAAAGATCGCATACAAACTCACCTCAATCTGCAGAGGTCAACCACTAGCTGACTTGGTGACGACCATTGACACAGACGTTGAAGGGCTGCCAATCTCCCTTCACGATTCCGAAGAAATGATGGTGATGTTGGAACCGGTATTGATTTGAAGGTGCACTGGTGATCCATTGATTCCAACCGGAACGTACTTCCGACGATGTTACACGCTACAGAAGTTGACGGCCACTATTTTCGTTGCCACTGCATTCGGGTTCCGTCGCCAGGGCTTGACCCTCGCTGCGGTCCTGCAGTAACCCACTTTATGGCTAACACTCGAAATATATAACTATTTGCATTCAGGTACCGTGGGGGAATTGTACCAGTGAGGTAAGTGGATCATTTCTCCATATAAACTATAATTACTTGAATATTTTGAATGTTCTTGCACCATTGTTTCTTTTTAGGTTATGTTTTTGCGTTCACACTGGTACTACTGAAAAACTGGTATTAAACGTGACCTAACACAAGCAAACTTGATGACTGCAAAAATCAATTAAATTTATTTTCTGGCAATCAAAAATTCATTGTATCTCTGCCTAAAATCGAATACTTTTAGTTTTTTCAACACATACTAAACATTCCAGTTCGAATTGAATGAACCATAATGAAAAATAAATGATTTTATAATAAATACAGATATATTGAACATGATACACTTCCTCATACTTTGGACGGGATGGGGTAAGTGAATCGAGTATTATTATCATATATTGGCAGACGCGAATTTGAATAAGTTAAAATATGTTGTTTTCCTTTATATTTTCTCATTCCTTGCTTAAATTTGTAAAAATGGCCGAAAAAAAAACTAATCCACTTAAAGTATTGTACAGTCTTTCTCTGCCGTGAATCGCAAGTCAGTGCCATCTGCATTTTTGTCAAAATTGAGTTGAGTTCAGTTTCCAACATATCTTGCCAATGCCCTTCAGCTGCACTAATCATACAATATAATTTGTTCCGCAGCGTGTAACACAAAAATGAACCGTGTCTGATTATTTTTATATTTTTCTCGGATAGATATCATAGTGAAAAGTAAATTGTGGAAGTTTCATTAAGATTGGATCATGTTCAAATCTTCTGGATTTTTTTAAATAATCGTATGGAAACGAGTTTGTTAAACTTCGAAGGTCGATTTTCTCAATGCCTACTTTTTACAGATGGACTGACTTGCGACTCACGGCAGATTCTGGTATAAGAAGTAATTTTCAAGTCGCTCTACTCAATACATCACAATCAGAAAATTTCGAAACAAATAACGGTTTGAAGTATATTAGTCATCATTTGTTATCACAGAAAAAGTCTGAATTACATAATTCACATTAGCTGTGCATAACAATAAAGTTGACTATTGATTTTCTGTATCCACTTACCCCACGGTACCTTATTTGCTGAAATGATGGAACACATATATTAGATGCTACCTCTGTATGAAATTAGCTTCGAAAATATCCGAATTGATGTAGTTCTTATCGTAAAAGAACGCCAATACTATTCTGCGTAGACACTAATCAATTGGAAGAGAGAATCATAACAAAAATGGAACAAAATTTAAAAATTGCAATAAAATCTTTTGAAATTAGTTATTATCGAAATAACAATTATTGCTAAGATTGTCACAACGCATCAGAGTTCATTTATAATACATGTGAATCGGGGTGTCTCCATTAAAAGGTAAACGTGAAGTAAATATATGTCAAATACCGTTTTTGATTCATATTACGGGACAGCTTTTTATTACGGACACTCTTATTTGTATGGGAAACATTCACACGAAATGTTTCAATTTTTGTCGTTCAAAAGTTCGCCACTTTTGTAGCTCATTTCAATAAGCTTTTTTCATCGATATCTATGAAAATTAACATTGTTCAACTGCATTACACGTTATTTTAGTGGTTGACAATTCAATTGATGATTTGACTTCTCGATTTATGGTTTTCATGAGCTGTCCGAAATTTGAATCAAAGTGTCCGGAGTTTAAGGAAAATTAAGGAAGTGTCCGGAATAAGAATCATGAAAAGTCCACACGTTTGTATTATTAAAAATTATCACGTTGCGAAATCAAATCTTCGCTCACATTTCGAAAGCTAGTGTTTTCAAAGCTGATAATTCGCAGGAATCATACAAACAGATTTATTTTATATGCTTTATGGTCAGTTGTACTCCACTGAAGCCTTAAGTGTCCGTAATATGAATCAAAACGGTACTCATTTAACTGCATCTTGTACATTTAAACTTGCTTTTTCAAGTACGCTTAAACTTTTTCCCGTGTCGCATATATTTGAATGAAAGCATTAACATAATTTTGCAAAAAATATTGATGCGTGCAATTGCTTGAACTTTGGAGTATACATTTCTGCACAAGTTTGTATTTAGTTCAATCAAATAGCAAATTTTGCTCTAATTCAGTTAGGGGAAATAACATTGTTTGTTGTATTTTAGTAATTCATCCAGGGTTTAAATTATAACATATTTCGTTCAAATCTTGTTTAATGTAGAGGAAATCTTGATATATATTTTGCTAATTTTGCTTAAAAAAACGTTTAGGTTAACGTATTTAATAAACGCTAACGTTATTATCAAAATCTGTCAACTCTGTCGTAATACGCTGGTCGGGAAATACCACGACCATGGTACGACATTTGCTCAACATATACCAACCATTTATTCATTTATTGGTATTACATTGTTATCACAATAAAACTGTTTCAATCCTCTCATGCGATACCTATTTTATACTATTGGAGAACTATTGATCATCTAAATTGGTTGAAGATATTTATAAGTTTAATAATATGGCTTTCCTTTTCTTTTCAGGTAAGTGGAGTAATAATCAATCGTGAAACAAACTGTAGCTACAGGTATTTATTGATTGGAAAATATTTAACTTGTTGAAATACCAATTCAATTTTCACTTAAAGAAGCTTATGAGCGATGATATTAAAAATGCGCAGCCTAGTCGCTCCATTTACAACTTTGTAAGACCACAAACGATTTGTTCAATTAGTGATCATGCCCCCGTCATATGTCTTGCTCACGATCGGTTGTGGGTAGCCGCTAGCACGAGTGCAAGCATTATGCACTTTTAACTATCGCACTTGCTTTTCAACGAGATGCAAATCGACACTGTGTTTAAGATTTTCGCTCATTTCCTTTTCCGTTGCGGTGTGCCGCCGACTAAACGGGTGGAATAGTACCCAGGTTGGAAGAAAATGCAGCCTTGTGGGGTGGTTCATTCCAAAGAAAATGACTAGTAGTGAAATGCTACACAAAGCTACGTGGGCTCTAAGAGATGGAAATTCAATTAAACTTATTTTAAGAGAACGTTACTTAGGGATCTGAGATTTCGAGAAATAAAAACAGCATAGAACTTTGTAATAACGTTTATCTTTGAAATGGTCATTACTTTTAAAAGCAAGACAAAGAACCACCCTCATAACAATTTTGTAGACTAACTCAACCGCACAGCTACTCGACCACACGGTTTCTCCGTGTACTTTGCGGTTACCCCAGGAGGGTAATCAACCGCGGTAATATGAGAATCCTAGTTGCTTTATGTGCTGCTTCTGGTTGTTTGTTCATTGGGCTGCAATTACACGACAACAGCTTCCACTGGTGTTTGCAAAGCATGTGAAAATCATAATCATAACACCAGCTTGGCTGGCCAACTGGCAATCTCCCTCATTCGTCGGACGTCTAGACTCTAGACAGTATGGAAAGTGGTTCGTCTGCGGATTGCATCGATTTTGGGACCGGGATGAGATTTATCGTTGTCGAGCTTCAGATTGGACCAAAGGGAAAAAATGTTTTCCAATATCTAACGCCATTGTTCCAACTTCGAGCCAGACATAGTCTATGCCGAGAGATTCCCGAATTCTACACACGCAGACAATCGCCAAATGATACATTTTTGGCACACTGCTACGAAGCAGCAGTATTCCGCACAGGAAGTAGCAAGTGTAGTAAACGGGGGCCGAAAAAAGTTCATTGAAAGGTTGTGAAACTATTGAGCTTATGATACTAATTTTTGACAAATCTTTTTCTAGGATTAGCAATGCATACTGTCGATTCTGACAAGCTCAGCTATTTTTTTTTCTATATTCTCGCTGTTATTTTGCACTTTTTGTTTCCTCGCTTGAATCAAAGAGCCTGGGCTGATGGCTAATTCGATTTGATATTCCGAAGATTTGTCTAAAGCTTCGAACTGATTGCTCATTTTGATGCAATTATCAACATTAACCATTTCACCCTTGGAAGAAAGCGCGCATTTCGAAAAAAAAAACGTCCTTTCTTCCAATATGCCACGTTTAGTGACAGTTTTAAATCCCATTTTTTGAAAGGAAGTTGTGAATTCAGAGATTCACCCTTCCTTTTGTTTGTAATTACAACTACAGGGTGATTACTATATCCTGTCAGTAAAATAAGTAATCATAGAAAAAAAATGGTTATATGAATTTTAATTACCAGTGCATATCCAGTTCAGGACATCTATAATATTTGTTTTCACTATACATAGATATCAAATTATTTTTTTACCTCAATTTCCAGCCACATGCATTGTTTTAGAAGCATTACAAGTTAACACGCACGTTATTCAAAAGCATATATTTTAACCAAAAAATACATATTTTTTTTCGCTAAAATTTTCCATAATCAATTCTTCTATTCCCTAGTAAGTCTAAAAGATTGTGGTAATATGCTGTTTCAATCAGGCAATTTTTTCAGCGAAGTTTAATCAAAAATACATATCTGTGGAAAACGTGCGTGCCAGGTGCAATGCCTTTAAAACAACACATATGACTAAAAACTAAGGTAAATGAAAAAAAGATTTAATCTTTACTTTGTCAAAACAAACTTTATAGATGTGCAGGAACGGATACATCTTTTATCTACGAACATTTACTTTACTGACAGGAATTAGTAATCACCTGTATATTTAGTGAATAAACCAAAGAAGGAGAGACCTTCTAAAGAGGTTTTTGCTAAAGAATATGTCCAGATGGACTACCACGCTTAACATTCACTAAAGGGTTCAACGAAAAATCGAAGGTAGTGGTCCAAACAAGGATCAAAAGGGATCAATAGGTTGAAAATACGATTTTTGTAGTACTGAAAAGTACTGTATTGTAGCATGGAGAGTACTGTTTATTGCTTCAGGTAGTTGCTATAACTTCTGAGAGGAGAAAGAATTTGTGTACGCATTGCATGAGGGTACGATTCGCACTGAAATCGATTCGCAGTTACTTTCAGCAATGAAGCATAACCTCCTTTCAGCAGCAACTAGAAATGCTCATGATTCTAATAGTCCCCACTGCAGACTCCCTTTCCCCAACAAGCACGAGGACATTCGCCACGCACATTGGAACTATGTGGAAAGTTATAAATCAAAGTTATACGGTCCAGTAGCGCGTCATCGTCCATGGCAAATGCTTGACCTTTTCCGCCTTCTTTACCGGAGACACATAACCCGACGACCGTTCGTTGCTCCTCGCAGTTCTAATAAAGCAGCACGATTGGTTGAAAACTACTCGTGGCGCATTTTAAGTGCTGCAATCACTTAATGGCTTTTGTTCTGATGCTTTCTCAATGGAACAGATTTTGTAGACATTCATATCTATTGTCTGAAATTGAAAACTACTCTGTAGGATATACATTATTGCACTGTGATTTTGGAATTAAAGCCATCGTAAACATTAAGTTAGTAGCAGACTCTGCTCCAATGAGAATGTAATACAGAGAAGGAGAAGAAATTCAGATTCATTTTCATTAAATTAGTTAACATCTAAACCGATAACATTTAATCAACAATTTCACGCCACAATACTCGTTCGTGGCCGCATCGCTCCATCTCGGTTCTGCCCAACGCTCACCAAATCGGTACGCACTTGATCTGCCCACCTAGCTCGCTGCGCTCCACGCCTTCTTGTACCAACCGGATCCGAAGTGACACATCTTTTCAGGGTTGCTGTCCGGCATTCTTGCAACATGCCCTGCCCATCGTATCCTTCCAGCTTTGGTCACCTTCTGGATACTGGGTTCCCCGTAGAGTTGGGCGAGCTTCGTGGTTCATCCTTGGCCGCCACACCGATTTCCTGCCAAAGATAGTCCTAAGCACCCGACGTTCGAAGACTCCAAGTGCTTGCATGTCCTTCTCGAGCATCGTCCACGATCATGCCCGTAGAGGACTACCGGCCTTATGAGCGTTTTGTTCATGATACTTTTGGTGCGGGTGTGAATCTTTTTTGACCGCAGCTTCTTATGGAGGCCATAGTAAGCCCGACTTCCACTGATGATGCGCCTCTGTATTTCACAGCTAACGTTATTGTCAGCCGTCAGCAAGGATCCAAGGTAAATGAACTCGTCGACCACCTCGAACGTATCTCGTCTATCGTAACACTGCTACCTGGCGTGCCCTGTCGCGCCAGGCCCCACCAGCTAGCATGTACTTTGTCTGAGCCCATTCACCATCAATCCAACCTTTTTGCTTCCTCGCGTTTCAGGCGGTGTACAGGTCCATCACCTTTCAAATGTTCAGCCGACAATGTCCATATCATCCGCGAAGCAAAACAAACTGACTGGATCTCGTATAAATCGTACCCCGGCTGCTGATCCGGCTCTCCGCATAACACCTTCTAGCGCAATTGAAACAACAGGCACGAAAGTCCATACCTTGTCTTAATCCCCGGCGGGATCCAAACGAACTGGAATGTTCGCCTGAAACCTTCACACAATTTTTCACACCTTCATCCATTTCACACCTCTTATCAGTCTCGTGAGCTTCCCGGAAAGCTGTTCTCGTCCATGATTTTCCATAGCTCTACGCGGTCGATACTATCGTATGCCGCCTTGAAATCGATGAAAAAGTGATGCGTTGGGACCTGGTATTCACGTTATTTTT
>NW_018734839.1:0-36424 GCF_002204515.2 Aedes aegypti
CCGAAGACCTTTCTTCTAGCTGATAAGGAACATGAATAACAGACATTGAAGAAGATATGTAAACTTGCGCCACCGAGCGGGAAAATTCTAGGTCAGGACTCTTCACCTTCAGATAGCCCTTGGATCGCTGATTCAGCTTTGCGAAAACCAACCTTTTAGCTGATAAGGAATTTGCGATTAAAGCATATTCAATAAAGTGAGTTGTGCGTTTACTGTGATGTCACCATTCTGGGGGGGAAATTTCCATATCACATTGTTTTGACAATAGGTCTTGATCTGCTGGAATATTCTTTGACGAATTGTACACCTAAGCTCTAACTTAATAAAGATTTTGAGTACACGCAATTTGTGAGTGGTAAAAAAAAATGTCACTTAGCGCACGCTAGCTTGCCAAAATTTCTTCAACAAGCGCTTTACCGCCAGATAAGCCCTGATCTGTTAAACAACTTTGCCGAGGAAACCAACCTTTTAGCTAAAAAGGATGTTGAGATGAAATAAGAAAATTTGTCACTAGCGTCATCTAGCAATAGGCAGAGACTGACTGTACATGATCAATGAGTTTGCTACTCCGTGATTGATCGGAACTGGTAAGATGCACTACGATCCAATGAGAAAGGGATGGGAGTTTCCGCTTAACTATCGAATGCAATTTTAGCAGATCTAAAATTATTGATCAAATAACGGCGCCGGCCAAGTCTTGGGCCAAGTCCCTTGGGATGGGAAGGAATGTTAGGTTGTATGATTGTTGTTCGGAGAGACGAGAATATCTCTGCATTCTCCACCAAATCACCACGGAAGGGTGTTTATTAGTGAGGGAGGAAAAGATCTGGAGTCACCTCTGGTCGTGATGCAGTCCATGGACCAGGGAAAATATACGACTTATATTTAAGAAGCATAGTTTTGTATTGTTGTCCAAAGAAGTTTTGGTAGAATTTTTAAAAAATACGTCAAACATCTATAAGTCGAAACAATTCAAAAAGACGTTTTTATTTAATGACGAAAACTGAAAAAATTACATGTATATATTTTAAATTATATGAACAGAATAAGCCGACACTTTGAAGTGACGAACTATACATAGTTTGTTTGAAAAATTACATAATGAGATATTACTGTGCATTTTGTCTCGATATAGGTAGAAGTTTTTAAAAAAATACGTCAACATTCACAATGTCGAACAATCAATAGATAATTTTTAATAATGTCAAAAACGAGGAGGAAAAAATATCATGTATATGAAATCTGTATAGAAAAAAGCATAATGCCGACAACTTAAGTGACGAACATACAAAAGTTGTTTTAACTATAACTTAAAAGTTACGCTTCAAGAAAAAAAATGTGTTATACACAAGCATGAAACGAACTCACCAGTGTGTAATCCAATCCTCGACTGAACACAAAAACTTCTTGGCGTCCCGGAAAACAAACCGTTCGTTGCTTGTGCCTTCCAAATACCTACTCAGCAAGACGCTCAAAAAACCGACATCATCAAGTATAGTGACGAACCATTACAAAGTTTGTTTGAATATAACTTAAAGTTACGCTTTCAAGAAAAAAATGTTTATCACAAGCATGGAAACGAACTCACCCAGTTGGTTTATCATCCTCGACTGAACCACAAAACTTCTAGGCGTCCCGAAAACAAACCGTCTTAGCTTGTGCCTTCCCAAATACCGACTCAGCAAGACGCTCAAAAACAGAAAAAAATTCCTTCGGCGACGAAAAACACAGCGCGAAACCTGGGCAAAAAAATCTTTCGACGACGCAAAAATTCGACCGGTCCTGCTTTGGGGCTTCAAGACAGCACTACCCAGCAAGACGCTCCGAAACAGAGAAAAAAAATTTTCGGCGACGAAACACGCGCGAAACCGTGGGCAAAATCTCGACGAGCGCCAAAACCGAACCGTCCTGCTTTGGGCTTCACGAAGCACTACCCAGCAGGACGCTCCCGAAACAGGAAAAAAAATCTCCAGCGACAAAAAACGCTTCGAACTTCGTGAGCAAAATCTATAGGATGACGCAAAACCGAACTGTCTGCTTGGGTTTCACGAAACACTACTCAGCAAAAGACGCTCCGAAACAGGAAAAAAAATCTCCAGCGACAAACACGCGTGAAACGTGAGCAAAAATACGTATCGGATGACGCAAAAACCGAACCTGTCCTGCTTGGGCTTCGCGGAAGCACTACCCCATAACCCCCCCCCCCCACAGCAAAGGACGCCTTCGAAACACGGAAAAATCCCCAGCGATTGAAACACTGCGCGAAAACCGTCTGAGCAAAATTCTCATTTGTCACAGCGTCATCTAGCGATAAATTCAAATAATCAGATTATTCATCGCCAGATAGCCGTGATGCCTTCAATCTTTGTCGAGGAAACCCAACCTTCTAGCTGATTTGAATGTAGGAGATATCTATTTGAGGCCAAATTTGGACCCTTGTGTTCACGGTTTGCCTGATTCTAGAAAATGGGGAGGAGGGTAAGGGGGGATGTCTCGCCCAAGGAGGGTAAGATCAACTAAACCGCATTTATGGACAAAATTATTTAAAATTAATTGGTACTACTTCTTCTTCTTCTTCTTATTCTTGGTGTTTTAACGTCCCCACTGGGATCAGAAACTGCTTCATTAGCTTAGTGTTTCTAAGAGCACCTCCACAGTATTACTGAGAGCTCCTTTGTCAGAAGTTGCCATTTTCGAATCGTATATTCGTTGTGGCAGGTACGATGATACTCTATGCCTTTGGAAAGTCAAGGAAATTTCCATTACGAAAAGATCTTGGACCGATGGGAATCGAACCCAGACACCATTCAGCATGACTTCGCTTGTAGTTCGTGGACTTAATCACTCGGCTAAGGAAGGCCCCCTACTGGTCTCCGAATTGTGGCATTTGAAAATTCAAGGTTCGTTAAGGGTTAATTCTCTTAAATTATTTTTTGTGATTTGATGTTTCGTTTCGATAGTCATGCGTGATACCTTTCCTTTAGTATCAGATTTTCAAAACACTTTAATGGAAACAATTCTTTCCAAACAGAAATTTAGTTTTCAGAGACTCACAAAACGTTTAGCTGAGTTGAATCTTTTTCACAACAATGCATATCAGATACAGTGATTTTGTGGTACATTGAAAAAAGTGGTCGCTATTAAGTGACTTTGGCTTGCTTTTTCAATTTGAGTTTCCGAACAAAGTTAATTGTTTGGTAAGTGTTTTCCAAAACTATGCCGTAAAAATAAACTGTTTCGATGACAAAAAGGTCTAATAGCCACAAAAAGCAAACATGGATATATGATGCGTATAACTGCATTTTATTGCCTCTAAAATCTGCACTAGGATCCCAAAGCAGTGTTTGATCTGTTGAATCTGTTGGCATACTTCCTTTGAGGGGCGAGCGACGGAATCCGGATCAATGTGGTCCGGTTTCGTCGTTTTTCGAGAGAAAAAAAAACGAAAACAAAAGGTGCGGTGTGAAAAAAAAAGGATCGACGCATCAGAGCTTTTGCGTCGTTGAATCGTTTGCATTCTCCTTTGTGGGCAGAGCGACGGAATTCGGGATCGTGTCCCGGTTCGATAGTAACGCACCTTCGGTATCAATCATCGTTGTCTATGTTCACGTATTCATTTGAAATTATATATTTACGTTTACCAAAACGAATCCTGCCCATATTCAAACCTCCATGTTTTCTCGTGAAGTGTCAGAGGACTCCTCGGCCTCCATAAAAGCAAGTAACACGTCAAACATTTCCCTCCATCCCAAATTGACCTGCATTCGGACGCAGCCGGCGCCGCGTATTGTTTGTTTTAATTAATGAGAGCACAGTACTTACACATTGAAGATGCTCTGATTCCTGAGTAGCATCTGTTGCGTACAGCTGTTCTGCAATTAACGGAGTAGCAACTGCGGGCGGTCAATCATGGCTCATGCTCATGCTCATTGAAAAATGTGTCGTCTATTAAGCTCGTTGAAAGTCAGAGTACTTTGCGGTGAAATCTTGCTTCGCTCAATAAATACGTTACAATAACAGAAACTATTCTGCGTTAATGAAAATGTCGAATGAAAATACATTTTTTTGAAATGCCTGCATTCACATGAAACGACACAGTTTGCAGAGCTTCAATTAAAATTAGAATAAAAATTTAACAATTAAAACTCATTCAAGCACTATAACACCTGTTGTATACCAAATGAGTTCACATGTTATTTGTATTGAATGTTTCAAGCAAGGTGGCAACATTTATTGCTTCTACTGCATATTCAAAATTAATGCATAAATATATTTATTATGGTTTCAACTGTCTCCAGATCATTTAATAGTTGGATGAAGCTACAATCGTACTTTTATTTTGTCAGCCTATAAGCAAATAGTAACAGTAGTTTTCAGATCATTCGGAAACACTCACCTTCGGCTGATTCCGCCATCGGTAAAAAGGTGACATGCTGGGCTCCAAACCAGGACAACCAGTTCGCCGCAAAATTCTTCACTAAGCTGACTCTCATTGACGTGGCAAACCTGCAAGTCGTTTTGGCATTTGTTGTGGCGCTGTCACTTTGCTTCACACTCAAAAATCCAAACCACGCTCAAAAAAATCTTTTACAGACAAACAAAAGAAAGAAGTAGTTAATGAGTTAATGTTATTGATCGATTTCATATTTTCATCAACTTCTAGGTACCGTAAATTCGGGTGTAATTGATCAGCTAGGGTGAAATTGATCACCGTGTCACGCGATTTTTAATTTCTTAATAATAGTGCACCAAGCTCATTTGCAACTTATAGTAAATGAACGTGTTGTGTTTAAATAATGTCTAATTTGTGTATTTAGTTGAAGTTTTTGTGCCACAAAATTTTTTTTTTTTTGAAAATAATTTAAAATTAAATCAGTTTTAGTGTGAAATTGATCATAGCATAGCATAGCATAGCATATACTGACGCTACATTGTCAATGGTTGCTACTTCCGGATTGATCGGAACTGTTTAATAATTGCACTACGATCCAATGAATAAGGGAGGGAGTTTTCGGCTTACTCTCGGAGTGCAATTTTTAGCAGATCTAATATTATTGATTCAATAACGGCGCGGCCAAGTCCTTTACAGTGCAAGTTGGGATTAGGGAAGGAATGTTAGTGTGTAATGCATTGTTGCTTCTAGAGACGAAGAATACCTCTTGCATCTCCACAATCACCACGGGAAGGGTGGTTAATTAGTGGAGAAGGAAAAGATCTGGAGTCACCTTTGGTCGGTGTGCGATTCCCATGGATAAGGAGGAAAAATACGATGAATACCTTAAAGCTAGTCTTTTTAGTTTTGTCTCAAAAAGTTTTTGGTATAAAGATTTAAAATAAACGTCAACATCTATATATGTTGCGAACATTCAAAAGAAGTTTTATTAATGGCGGAAAGAGAAAAAAATATATTGCGGCTTATTTAAAATTATATGAAATAGGAATAATGCCGACACTTGTTAATGAGACGAACCATATACATAGTTTGTTTGAAAATTACAAAAAGTATTATTGAACCATTTATTGCCTCAAGAAGAAAAGTCTTTGGTAGGAAGTTTTAAATAAACGTCGACATTCATAATGTCGAACAATTTCAAAAGATATTTTAAGTAATACCAAAAATTGTATTTGTTTATTAGTATTGTATAAAACGCATAATTGCCGACACTCTGTAGTGACGAATCATACAAAGTTTGATTGAATACTACAAAAAGTAACGCTTTCGTTGAAAGAATGTGTTATCATAAGCAGTGAAACGAGCTCACAGTTGGTGAATCCATCCCTCGACTGAACACGAATATCTTTTCGCACTCACACAGCGCGAACAGCAAAACCTTCTCGGCCGCCCCGAAAACGAAAGCGTCTTGCTTGGGCTTTTCAAAACCACTGCCAGAAAACCCCGCGAAACGAAAACCAAACTCCCGGCACGTCCCGAAAACGGAACGTCTTGCTTGGCTTTCCAAAACATTGCCAGCAAAACCTGCGAAACGAAAACCAAATCCCGGCGTCCGGAAAACGAAGCTGTTTTTGCGGCTTTCCAAAACACCCAGATTTGTATGTGAAATTGATTCATCATCTATGAACTTTAGTTCTAAACAAGGATTTGGAGATGGTGTTAAACCTGAAAGTTTGTGAGGATTGCTAACAATATATCTCCAAAACAGATTTTACTTATGAAAACTCTTACCCAATTTGCTTCGTTTTGTTGAAAAATTCAATTTTCTGCAACAATAGTGGGAAATCCCTTTGGAAATTGCCTGCTACATTTTTTTGCGTATTCTCTTGAAATTTAATTATTGATTATTCCATTAAATATTGTCTTGTTAAGAATTTGCAAGCAGATTTGGATTCAGAAGGCACCAAAAATAAGTTATGCCATAGTTGATTTCGAAACTAAACAATACTAACATTGACAAGTGATCAATTTCACCCCGTAATGGGATTCCGCCGATTTTTTTAATTTTAAGACCAGATTTGCACTAATATCACATTTTGTTGAAAAAGTCGTTATATGAGCCAATGAGGTTCACCGTCGTACATTGTTTTCTGCATTTAGAAAACATGAAAAAGTGATCAATTTCCCCGAAATTTACGGTACCACAGTAACCAATGTCTTTGCCCATTCTTGACGGTCTTTATGATCCGAAGAAAACGATTTTCAATAAAGGTAGTGAATAGTATATAGAAACTATCAAGATAAATGTATTTAAATACGAACGATAAGGTTATAATTTTGAGTGCTTGGTCGAAGACGGGGGTAAAGCAAATTAATGCTATGTTGAAATTAAGAATTCAATAAATTCCTTTCCTGACGGCAGCATGCCGTTTTTTTGAAAGCCTTGGGTATATGATCAAAAAATCTCCACAGGTGTTGTATTTTAAAGGTTTATTTGTTTCTTGTAAGCTCGAAAAAGTGATTTCTTATCACGATGTTTTTTATTGACGGGGTTAAACGGCACCCACGAGGTACAAGCGACACCACGAATTTCGTAACCAATTCTGTGGAAAAATATATCAGTTCACTATGATTCTAAAAAAGTATGTTTTATGGAGTTCTACATTGATAATTTGGATGTTGAACAATGTTTTTGGTAATTAATTCTAGGTAATCTTAGATACCATACAATCATCACCTGAGACACCCATTGTTTTGCAGAATAGCGGAACTGGCTTGCATTTTTAACAAAAATTGATTTCATTTCACTATATTAGTAATGTACAAACGTAGTTTATAACAAGGCTTGATAATACTCCCAACATCATCAGAGTTCGGTGACAGTCTTTAGAGGCAGCGTGCTGGCCTGCCTGCTTTGCGAGAGGAGGCGAAAATTAAAAATTGAGCGACCTGCGCTGACCTGCTTCATTGTATGCCCAAAAATAAGTATGAGAACATAACTAGTCATGGAGATGATGCCTTAACTGATGATTTAAGACATACGTTTTGATTCATATTACGGACACTTAGGCCTCAGTGAAGTTATAACCCAGTCAGGAAGCATATAAAATAAATAATCTGATATGATCCTCAGTGCTATTAGAGCCTTCTAAAACACTAGACTTTCGAATGGTTGGGCAAACACTTTGATTCCCTACATGAATAATTTTAAATAAATAGAAATGTGTGGACTTTTCATGATTCTTATTCCGGACGCTTCCTTATTTTTTGCTCAAATTCCGGCAGCTCATGAAAATCATAAATATAAAAATTCAAATCGTTATTTGAAATAGGCAAACCATTAAAGAGGCGTCTAGGCAGTGTAGTGTTTATAATTTTCAAATAGGCTTAGGTTTACCAGTTAGTGCCATAGTGGTTCCCTATTTGCCATGGACGTGATAACTTGAAGTCTCAATATTTGAAAAGTTTTTTTGTGTTCTAGCAGTAAGATATAGGATATATCTTAATGTTGAAACATTCGAAAAGATTAAAACTTTGAATGTTATCCGAATTTTTGGCATATGGCCAATAGGGAAACCACCTATGGTTCATTAACTGGCTACACTTTCCCTAATCTGTGGAAAATATTGATTAAACGAACCTCGAAAGTGGGAACATTTTGAACGGGCGAAAATTGAAACATTCGTGTGAAATGTTTCTCATACAAAGTAGAGTGTCCGGGAATAAGAATTTGTCCGTAATATGAATCAATACGGTAATAATGTTGCTGTAAACAGGCGGACATAAACTCCTCGGCGATGCAAAACTGAAGCATTTAGAGGTTTTTCTGAGAGTATTAATTGAACTCAAAAATCTCAACACGAAATCCCACAAATGATTTGAGTGAGAGTGCATCGAAATGCGGGGATTATTCATGTACAATTTCTACACTTGGTTCTACGTCTCAAACTTCACTTACAGGGTGGTACTAAGTCCTGTGTTTTATTTAGGTTTGTAGATATTGGTACACGGTTAAAAAAATAAATACTAAAAAGCTTAGAAGTCATACATAAAACGATATTTGATCTATTCACCCCATGAGATGCATATTTGTAGATTAAGCTTGCCATAGTATAAAAGGCGTTGTATCAATCATTAATGCATACTACGCATTCATTTATATACTGCGGTATGCTTTTGTTTACTTTCAAAATTTCCAGGAAAATTATATAAACAGTACTAAAAGACAATTAATAAACAAAATGGATAAAATATGAATTTATTGAATTAGGTTATTTTGATAAAAGTTACATAACATGAATAATCGCACAAGTTTGCTGCCGAACTATGGTAGAGTCTTCATCTCTGCTGCGCCCTCTCGGTAGTTGCAAGGCTAGCTGTCTCTGGGGATTCTCCTTACAATCAGTGTTGATTACTTTCTTCTGCCTGGGATGAGTTGTGGGAAACGAGAAATCTGAAAACTGTCCAGAGAAGTTTGTAATGATACGTTATGCAGCATGAGCATTATTTCTGAACTTACCATGTGTTCCGCAGGTAGAAATTTTCTTTCTTGCAATATGTCTTGCAAGAACCACAACAGCCACTTTCTTATTTAATCGTATTAACGGCACTTCGTGAAACAATAGTGTTCAATCGTATACTACCGAATCTATGATAAAATATTGTGAAATTTTGAAGACACGAAAAAATGGCACCTCGTCAGGAGAAGAATGTAATGAAATATGCTGCAGACAAAAACCAACAAGTCCAAGTATAGCAACTGTGAATGTAAATGCACCTCCTATAATAATTCACCGATATGCATGGAAAGTATAAATAAATATGACATGGAAGGAATTAATAGTCTCAAATGCTTATTGTTGTCATTAATTAGTACTCTAAGTAGTATTTTCATATTTCTCTGTGTAGGTTAATTGCTTACATGTCTGTATTTTTTCTCATTTAGAGTGTATTCAAATGTCAACACGGCTTGCAACTTTGTTTTTTGGAAAATTCATTCGTTTAAGGACGCGTTAAAAATATGGAGGCAAAAAGGGAACTTGTGATTAATCTGTTTCTGAAAACAGTTATCGACCGTGTGCTATCTTAAGGAAGGTGAAACCATTCGGAATAAACGAAAGATTCATATCCCGCACTATTCAAACGATACCAAGTGCACCGGTTCTGTGGAAAACCGCTCCCAGATCTGGACGTAAACGCACTGTTAGGAGTACGGAAGCCATCAAACGTGTGAGAGAGCGAATTCGGCGGAATCCTGTAAGTCGGGCCGTAAAATGGCCAAAAGAACTGGAATGTCGCAATAAACGCTTAGGAATGTTTTGAAACCATGATCTCGGATTGAAAGCATACAAAAAACAGCTGAGCACGGTTTGACTGAAAAGCAGAAGATTGCTAGAGTCGAAAGATGCCGGAAGCTTCTCAAGCGGCACGGTGATTGTTGAAATTTTGTTTTCGGACGAGATAATGTTCTGCTACAGGATCATCACAACCAGCAAAATGATCGGGTGATGCTTCTCCAAAAAATATGAAGGTTCCATTGCTATTCATTGAGCCAGGTGTCAAAATCAACAGCAAATATTACATCGATAATGTTTTGAAGAACCATTTGCTTCCCACGTTAAGACACACTTAAGAATGTACCAACTGTTTCTCAACAAGACTCTGCGCCGTCTCATCAGGCAAAAGTCACACAGGCTTGGTGTGAGACGGAATTTTCCAGATTTTATTTCATCAAAAGAGTGGTCTGCTTCGTCACCAGATTTAAATCCTCTGGACTTCTTCGCATGGGGTCACATGCTGAGTCAACTAAAGGACTGAACCTTGAAACTTTAAAGCAACGTTTGGTGAAAACTTGGGATGAAATGCCTCAAAATATCGTGCGTGCCAGCAGCGAAGCCTTTCAACAACGCATGCGGCTGATAATTAAAGCAAAAGGAGAAAGATTTGAACTGGATTAGGTTAAGTTAAAATAACAGATATACTAAACCTGAAATACACTAAAAGTTGAAAATCCATCAATGTTTCTAGTTTTTATGACCATTTACTTTACTGACAGGAATTAGTAATCACCCTGTACAGCTTAGAAGAACTTTTGAGTTACCCGTGCGAACAAAACAGGCCTCGTGGAGTTGTGATGGCACTCTGTATTGATGATTCCTCCGCTGTGTTTTGTGTCGCATCTTCCTCGCTCATGTTTCGTTGCCGCTCTGCTCAGTATTTTTTTCACTCCCTCACAAAAGGCAAAGATAGCACTAGAGCATGCTACCGAACGTTTGGAACGTGCAAATTATCACGATAGTTTTGAGAGACATTTTGTATTTGTTTGGGGTTGAACCTGAATCCTGTCAATAAAATTCAATTCAATTTGTATTTGTTTGCCTTCAACTTATGTTTAAAAGTAAAAAAACCTCAATAATATTATTGAATAACACATCGTGTAAAATTATGAGATTGAGATTTTACATTCGAACTAATGTGTGGGTTGAAGAATCATATTAATTATCACTTCAAAATAAGAAATATTGATTAACTAGGAAAAAAAGCAAATGTATGAGTAAGCAAAGAGTTTGAGGTTTCGGCCGACATTTATTCTACGCCGAACCACTGTACTACGACTGCAGCAGTCGTCAAAAAAAACTCCAATTCGATGACCTCGACTTACGGCTCTGCTAGCCGACGACGACGGGTAACGTTGAAGGGTGACAGGGCTGGATTTCGACTGAAAAGGTGCAGCACTTGGTGCCAATTTCGGATTTTTTTACTTGTTTTTGGCAGCCTGGGCCGCTGTTGTGCTTATTAGTAGGACATTTTGGAGAGTCCAACACGGGTATGGGCATTGACTGCAACGGTGAACAAATACGTACTTATATGAGTAAATGGCACACATTAGTGCTGATTTATACATAATCGCCAAAGAACGGTTTCGAGCTAGTTGCATTAACCGACTACTGCCACCGTTGCATATCTCTTCTGGTGGTAAGCGTGACTGCAGACTTGCAAAGCTAAGGGATTTGTTTACACGTCGGTGGGGTATTAGCAGTAAGGCCAGGAAATCAAGTTTTTTTTTTCAAATATCATGAGTCATTGGGAGACCGTGAAAGCCGCAAGGCATGCATAATTATCAATCAAAGATCTCAAGCAACCGATCAAGGTTCCAGTTTGGGAAGGAAGGGTGTGCTGATCTTGCACCCATAAAGTTTTAAGATCTGGTACTAGGTTTTATTACAACCGACAGTAGTGCACCGTTATTAGCGTAAATATCGACCCTGACCTGCTTCTGTTTCACTCTCAGTGGTTTGTAGACCTCTAGGCTGAATTGCCCTATAGAGACACTCATACAAAGGAGAGCAGCTACACATCAGCAACAATAATAAAGTTGTAAGTGCGTAGCTTCGCTCAGTGCTCAATGAGAGCCCAGTGGTTTTTGATCGTATGTGCATTGGAGTTGACTGAAGTGCTTTAGACTGTGCACAATCTTTGCTCTTGCGCAATAGGTAATTATGCATAATCGTCTTCGCTCACTTATGCGTCGTGATATATGCTCTGTATGTTTGATTATGAAGTAGGTCTCATAATTGCTCTACAAATGGATTTTTTATATATCACCATATGATGAATATGTTTCTTGATGAAAGGTCGGAATAATAAAAAATAGAGTAGACTTGCAATTGAAGATGAAACAGTCACAAATACTGGAGATTTGTCAAAAATTTCTGATTTTCTCACAAAGCATGTGATGAAAGAACGAACTAATTTGAAAACTTTCTTACATTAATTAAGCGTATGACCCCTGTTTCGTCTGGGGACCTAACCCTACGCTGTGGTGTCGTCGCAACGGCAATCAGGAAAACGGATACTTCACCAGATATTTTATTGGGTTCGAAAACCACCCTGCTTATTTGGATAGAGGACTAAAGACTACAAAACTTAATTGATTTTAGTCTCTTATCTATACAAACTGTTTATTACTGCTTCGCGAATAAAAATGGGTGAATCAACATGTGAAGTTTTGATTTGACCAACTTCGCCGCGTCGCAACTCGATTCTCAATAGTGCGCATAATGCACACGCGGAGGGCATAGATGCGCACTAGAAATCCTTTATAAGAGAGATTCGCGGAAGCTGACATTTCTGTCAAAGTGTGAGCCAATTGAGCAGCGAGAGCTGTCAAAGTGTGAGCCAAACGAACATGCGTTATGTTTGTTTTGAACTTTTCTTGAGGAGTAATGTTAATCCACTTGAAATTATTTCGGTAAAAGTAATTTTGCATGAAGCAAAAATATGAAATGTTTACTTTTTGAATTTTTGTCAATGCGATTTTTAATTTTTGATTTTTTCGGCTGTTTATTAGTTTTGATATGTAGCTCAAAGATCTAAACGAAACAAAATACACTTTATAGCAATGAGGAAGTCATGTCCTTGTTACAATATTATTCTCGACGCGAGCAAAATCAGCACTGCTGGTCTGTTGCCAAATCATTCCATTTTACTTCCGCTTATCTCTCTATAAAGGATCACTAATTGCGCACTATAGCGAAGTGACTTGCGACGCGGCGAAGTTTGGTTAAAGTTGAACTTCGCCACGTTGGTTCACCCATTTTTAGTCGCGAAGCAGTATACAATAAACGTTATTTACTATATCGAAGGAACAAGGTAGTCAATTAGTGATCCTTTATAGAGAGAATAAGCGGAAGTAAAATGGAATGATTTGGCAACAGACCAGCAGTGCTGATTTGCTCGGCGTCGAGAATATTATTGTAACACGGACATGACTTCCTCATTGCTATAATGTGTATTTTGTTTCGTTATAGATCTTTGAGCTACATATACAAAACTAATAAATAGCCAAAAAAAATCAAAAACTAAAAATCGCATTGACAAAAATTCAAAAAGTAGAACATTTCATTATTTTTGCTTCATGCAAAATTACTTTTACCGAAATAATTTCAAGCAGATTACATTACTCCTCAAGAAAAGTTTCAAAACAAACATAAACGCATGTTCGTTTGGCTCACACTTTGACAGCTCTCGCTGCTCGATTGGCTCACACTTTGACAGAAATGTCAGCTTCGCGAATCTCTCTTATAAAGGATTTCTAGGTAGTCAATATGTGGTGAAAGAGTGTGCGTACAAATTAGGTATGTGTAATGTGGATCACGTTTGACGGGGCATTTCTTAATGCAATTGGGGTATTCAAATTGGGTAGAACCCGAAACCGATGGCGAGATTAAACAATCCCATCTCCAATAAATGGGTGTAGTGCAAAATAAAAAAATGTATGTTGTTGTTTACGTTAGATAGCATCATTATAATTCTCAAAGACCAATACGAAATCTACTGAGTTGTGTGATTTTACATTTACGCATGAAAAATGAGTTATAAAAATTTGAGTTTTTCACAACACTGATAATACCTCACCAAAACAGGCAAAGCCAATTTAGTCAATCTTGGTTTGCCCATGTTGAATCCGTGTTGCTGTGTTATACATTGTTCAATCAGTGCAGTCTTCTGGGATAGTTTGCTGTACCTTGGGGTTGCTGTATGTACTGCCGGCTGAGAGCTGTCTTTCAAGAGAGTTCATCAGTGTTTGATGATTATACATTCTTCTGCGAAGATGGTGCTTGGTCATGCCAAGCCCGGCGGGTACGTCTCTGTAACTACCAATTGTTCAATTTTAAACCCGAGAAAACAAAATAAAGATTTTTTTGGGTATTAACAAACATGAACAATATATAATTTCAAGCAACTTGCAGAAGGCGAAAACGAATATTAAACTTCACTTGAGGACATCTCACATGAACGTAAGATGAAAATGTTCAACTTTTTTCTTACAGTTCAAGTTCACTAAACCTATACACGTAGTTTGTTTTGATTTAAAATCTTTTTTTTTCAGATTCCTCGGAGAAGTTCAAGAATTTTTTCTACTCATTTCTCTTGGAATTTCTTCTGGAATACTCTGAAATTACTATAAAGATTTCTCATAAACTCTCCTAGGGATTTGTCCCGGATTTACTTTAGTATAAAAAATGTGAAATACACCCATTTGCGTTTGGGCTCATCAGTCAACCCTTTCTTTTTCACCACTGTGACAGAATTTTTTGGCTGTTTATCAATAGTTTAAAATATCCCTGAAGCTGCCATGGGAAAGAAAGGGTTGAATTTATTCAAAATTTTCTCCAGGAAATCCAACGCAACCACCTCCAGTAATTCCAATAGGAATCATTCTGAAAATTTTCCCAGATACTATTCCAGAACTTCTTGCAGCGATTTTTTCACTAATTCTTCCATCGATTTATCTGGTAATTTTATCCTCAAGGATAATTTTATTTGTTAATGTTTTTTTTTTTTTTTTCAAAAAACCCTACGCCGATTTTTTATTTTCTCTTTTAATCTTCTCTTACGATTCCTTTACGAATCCATCAGCGTTTTGTCTTAAAAAATGTTCCAAAAGTTTTTCTAGGGATTATTCCAAAAAATCCATTTAGAGCTCTTAGTTCTTCCTTGTTAAGCCCCTAATTCTTTTTAATGATTTTTTCCATTTTTTTCGACAAATCATTTTTGCAGTTCTGTCAAACATTTCTCGAGTGATAATAAAAATAAATTCTACACAATTCTTTCAAATTTAATTTAAGGTTTCACACCAGCAAATATTACTGCATAATTTCGATCATTTCAAGACAAATTTCTCCGAAACCATTTTTCTGAAAATCCTGCCATATGTTATCCAATCAGAGTTCAGAGTTGAGAAGAACATGAGAACTTCCATTGCCGGCCACGCCCATCTTCTCCGTTACTGGGATAGGAAAGGATAATGATGATATGATCTACTTAGCAAGAGGCCAGCGACTCACCGACGCCCTCATAGATATCAAGGATGTAGATGGGTCGGTGGGTGAGTGAGTGATGGTCTAGGATTCATCATAAGCGTGTGATACGACGGGTTATGACCGTTACAATAAATGTATTAGCATTTTATCTGAAAAAATCGATCCTGATTTGATCAAAGCTTGCGAGAGTTTTTTCAGCCTTTTTACAGTTCATCAGAAATTTCTAAATAAATTCCTTCAGAGATTACTATAGGAGTCCCCTATTTCCTCGAGAAGTTTCTCAAAGATTTTTTTGGGGGACTCCTTAAGGATTCTGGACAGGAGTCTCTCTGAAGTAATTTCTCAAGGTATTCTTGAAGAAATCCCTGGTTTAAATAAAAAAAAAAAACGGAGGAAATGCTTAAGAAATCATCGGGGAAGCATCGCTGGAGAAATTACTGGTTGAGTTCAAAAAGATGTCCTAAGTGGAAATATAGGACAAATCCTAGTAAAATCGATGGACAAACATCAGCCTTCATAAACGCTTGCAAAACCGGCCAGTGAATTATAACAAAATTGTATCACAATTATATTAAGTTTTGTTACAAATAACAATTTTGGGCTCATATTAAAAAAAAAATCTTTAAAAAGGCGTGTAGTAATACTTGTCGAAATGTGACGAGTAATATTTGTCGCATTTCAAAGTATGACAAATATAACAATCTCATTCAAAATTACGAATCAGTTATCGTTGGTGATATTTCGCCTAACTTAAATACATCATCATTTTTTTTAATGAAAATATTTTTTTTTCACGTCAACTTTCCCTTCCTTTAATATTTCCTCACCGTAATATCAAAAACACGTCTCTTCAACCCACAACCGGGAAACTGCTCCACCGTGTTCGGAAATGAGAAAGGTAATCAAGTTACGCCCAAGGCGACATATTTTGGCACCTTAATTGGCCCTATATCTATACACTGCCATCATCCTGCCCCCCCCCAGAGGATGTTGTTGTGCTGAAAACCCGAGCAATTTCCTTTCGGAATAACTTCCCGGTTCTCCTTCGCTCGATTCCCTGTTCAGATTTCGGAAAACTCCCTCGACACAATCGCCTTTTTCCCCATCTGTTTTGACGGCCTTAAATAGCACGACCCTCCGGATGTTGTGAATTGAAGGTACCTACTTATCCAGTCTACAAACGGATAATTCAATCTGGTTCCGGTTGTCATCACGACAGCAAACAACATGTTCGGCAGATCGTTCCGACACACTGTGTTGACCGGTTGTCTTCGTTCACGCGTTCGAGTTAAACCAGGTGTTTTTCCGAGTTTTTCGCGGTTTCGCGTTCGAAAACGCGTGTGAATCTGTGGGTTGCGGTGGTGAAACATAAGTGCGTAGTGAAGGTTTGGTGGAAATCGGTGTAATAACGGCCGTAAACGGCGAAAACAAGTGACACCCACGTGCTTCGAAACGGCAAAACAAATCGCCGTCAGCCGGCTCCCGGCCGTTCTCATTCAGCATTCGGTGGTGCACAGTGTGCTTGAATTGTTTTTCACTGAAACAAAAAAAAAAAGTGTCGAAAGTTTGGGAAGTAAGTGGAATTGAGAAAGTGAGCGATTCTCATCAGGGCTTCACTACAGTAGTGTCCAGTAGTGTCTACAGTGCGGCACAAAATTTTGGGAACGCCTGGGCATCGCTTTCTACGACAGAGGAAAAAAGAAGGTAGGATCTTTCCTTTTACTTTTTCTATCGTCCATTTGGGGTAGGTAACGGGTGACCGTTGCCAGTGGAAGTTTCTTCCACATAAAACAACATGGCGGCCGCTAGTAAGCGGCGACCCAGGGGGTCCGCCAAACGTAGATTGCCAGAATTTATGGATCCACGAACCAATTTGGCGAATTGACGTTCCTCCAGCTGTCTGGAAAGAACGGAACTCCACTTCCGATCAACCCGTACATTACCGGGAAATCGGTAGAGGCATGTGCCGGCGGTCCAATTGAGAGTGCGAAGACCGAAGCGCAGGGTACGAAGTACACTCTGCGAGTTCGGGACCCAGCCCAAGTTGCCAAATTGCTAAAGCTGACGAAGTTAATTGATGGAACCGAGGTAGAGGTTGTCCCTCACCCCAATCTGAACGTAAGTAGGTGTGTCATCTCGTGCTTTGACCTCATTCAGATGGAGGAAAAGGACATTTTGACGGAGATGATTAGCCAGAAGGTGATTCGTGTGCAGCGTATCACCAGAAATGAAGGTGGCAAAAGGGTCAATACACCGGCGCTGATCCTTACGTTCTGTAGGACCACGTACCCGGAATATATGAAAGTTGGCTTGCTCCGTGTCGCTACTCGCCCCTACTTTCCGAACCCGATGCTCTGCTACGGCTGCTTCAGCTACGGGCACACTCGTGTTCGTTGTCCTGGACCGCAACGCTGCGTCAATTGCTCGCAGAACTTCCACGGGGAAGAATGCGGTGAAGCCCCGTCGTGCCGTAACTGCAAGGGTGACCATCGGTCGACCAATCGCCAGTGCCCAGTGTTTAAAAAAGAGGTTGAAGTGATCAAGGTGAAAGTGAGTGAAAACCTGAGTTTCCCCGAAGCGAGAAAACGAGTGGAGCAACAATCAGGTAGTTACGCCCAAGTAGCCGCCCAACAAAGCGTGTTCGAAAAGAAGCTGAAGGAGCTGGAAGCGGCCATGCTCCAAAAAGATAAGAAAATCGCCCGGTTACTGGAAGACAATAAAAAGAAAGAGGAGAGGATCGAGCAGATGATGGCTTTCATCAAGCAGGTCAAGCAGCAGTCTAACCCAGAAAGAGTGCATCATGTGAGCGAAACCGTCGTCGTTGAGAAGCCCCGCCACAGCCCGAGAGCAACGAGTGGCCCAGTCGACGGCTGGCCCGATGACACGCTCAAGGAACAACTCCCCGGCCGTTCAGGAGACCAAGCGCGGAAGACCTCCGAAATTCGTCTACCCCAAACCAGCCACCTCGCCAGATACCAGCCCGCCCCCGAAGAAGACCGCACCCACTACCCATGACCTGACTCAGATGGAGTATTCCGGCGAAGAGTCTGAGGTATCGGAGACACCCCCTAACCAGCGTCTTCGATAATCCCACTCTTGAACAACGTTCGGAAAACAACGACGACCCTCGCACGAACACGGACAACGAGACTTTTCGGTTCGGAAGTAGGGAAAGTGTAGTACCTCTTCCGACGCAAGTACGGCAGGCTGAAGGAGTCATCCGGGACGTCTTACCCCAACCCGTTGATGACGAGTTCACCTCCGTAGCCGACGGATCCAACGACTATACCACGACACTACAAACTCAAACGGCCACCAACATCAAGCAACAGCATCGAAACCAACAACGAGAACACCGACGATACTACACAAAGTCTTTCCCCAGTGCCAGCTATTGCCGGTGTTTCTGGAAGCAGTCGTGTAGTAGTTTCGGCAATGGCTGGCACTGTGGGGCAAGACGTCCCACAGGTCAGTCCTATCTATTATCAACCGCAAACAGGTACTGCCGCGCCTGTTATCTTTTCAGATCCCAACCAAACGACACCAACCGTAGCAACACCTGATCAGTCTACTCCAACATCAACCAATCGCCTCGCCATCAACAACCACCCCGAAGAAACTACACAAAGTCCTTCCCCAGTGCCGGCTATTGCCGGTGTTTCTGGAAGCAATCGTGTAGTAGTTTCGGCAATGGCTGGCACTGTGGGACAAGACGTCCCACAGGTCAGTTCTCGATTTTTCCCTACCACAAACTGGTACTGCCGCGTCTGCAATATTTTCAGACACCCACCAAACTACACCAACCGCTGCAAATCCCAATCGACATCAACCAGCACCAACCAACAACCTCGTTTTCAACAACCACCTCACCGACGATACTACACAAAGTCTTTCCCCAGTGCCGGCTGTTGCCGGTGTTTCTGGAAGCAATCGTGTAGTAGTTTCGGCAATGGCTGGCACTGTGGGACAAGACGTCCCACAGGTCAGTCTTTTTAAATTCCCATCTCAAACGGTTGCTGCTGCGCCTGATTATCTTTCAGGGTACGCCGCATCAACACCATCTCCCGGAGAAGGCCCTTCGAGAGTTCATCGCAGAAACATTACACAAAGCGCTTCCCCGGTGCCGGCTGTTGTCGGTATTGGCAGAACTAGTGTAATGGTTTCGACAGCAGCTGGCAATGTGGGACAAAGCGTCCCACAGGCAAGTGACAGTTTGGTTCCTTCGTCGTCAGAGGTTACCGCACTTCCTCTTTCTCCCACAACAGACCCACCGATCCGAAGATTATCAACCTCGTCATCCACCACACGATCAGCTACGGATAGTCGCTCCGGCGGCTGCTTCGCCTCCAGTGGAATATCCGTGGTCTTAGGGCCAACATCAGCGAGCTGAAGCTGCTAATCTCCGACCTCGAACCGTGCGTCGTAGCTTTGCAGGAGACCAAGGTGAACCAGACTGTTGTTCCGCCAGACTTCGTTGGCAGAAACTATACGTTGCTGCTACAGTCAAGGAACGCTAAACTACTGGCAACATGGTGTAGGCCTTGCCATCCGAGAAGGCATACCGTTCGAACGCATCCAAGTCGATACCTCTCTGCATCTCGTTGCTGCTCGCCTTCACGCGCCGATCCAGGCAACTGTTGTGTCGATCTACGTTCCGCCGAGTTCAGCTCAGTGCCAGACCGCACTGGATGAATTGTTCGACCAGCTGGAAGGTCCGATTTTAATCCTCGGAGACTTCAACGCTCACCACATCGCATGGGGATCGCCCCAATCAAGCGCGCTTGGGCGATTCATAGCCGAAACAACCCTGACGAAGCAAATGGTGATCTTGAACGACGGCTCAGCTACCCGCATCGACCCGGCTTCGGGCAACACTTCGGCGATTGATGTGACGATCTGCACAGAGAGTCTGGCTCGGAGGTTTACCTGGCGAACCTTAACAGACACGCACGGTAGCGATCACTTCCCGATTGCGGTGTCCATACCTGGGTGGTCAAATCAGCGAACAACGCGAAGGAAATGGCTGTACGATCGGGCTGATTGGGAGCTATATGAACGGATTACAGCCGAAACCATCCGCTCAGAGATCGAGTGGGATGTAGGCAGCTTCACCGAAAAACTAATTGCAGCAGCGACTAAGTCTATCCCGCGGACTAGTGGCCGAATCGGACCAAAAGCGGTACCGTGGTGGTGCCCTGAGGCAAAGGCGGCAATCCGTCGGCGACGGAAGTGTCTTCGGTCGCTCCGACGTCTACAGCAGATCAACCCAGATCAACCCGAAGCGTTGGCGGAGTTCCAAGCAGCAAAAGCGGAGGCACGAAAAGCGATTAAAGAAGCGAAGGAGAAATCGTGGGAAAGCTTCGTAGGGCAGATCTCCCCGCACAGTACAACGACCGAACTGTGGCGCACGGTTAACACACTTCGTGGAAATCGGACGAGACGTTCAGTGGTTCTTTAAACGGCCAAACGGATTCACGGACAACCCCGAAGAAGTAGCGGAAAAACTAGCAACGTACTACGGCGAAAGATCGGCGACGTCCAGCTACACTCCATCGTTTCAGATGGCGAAAATGGCAGCTGAGAGAGAGTCCATAGATGTTTCGTCTAATACCGGCGACGCGTACAACGTTGACATCACCCTAGCCGAACTTCTGTGGGCTCTCGACAAAGGGCGAGGTGCCTCGACAGGTACCGATGGGATAGGGTACCCGCTGCTCCAACGTCTTCCCGTGTCCGTAAAATTTGTACTGCTGGAGCTGCTCAACAAAATCTGGCGCAACGGTGAGTTTCCCGCCAGCTGGCGGAATGCCCTCGTCGTTCCTATTCCGAAGCCGAACTGCCAAGATTCCGGTCCTGCTGCCTTCCGCCCTATCTCACTTACTAGCTGCATGGCGAAGACACTCGAGCGAATCATCAACCGTCGTCTTATCACGGAGCTAGAGTCGAACGGACGACTTGACAAGCGTCAGCACGCTTTTCGTGTGGGACGCGGTACCGACACGTACTTCGCCGAGCTGGAGAGGTCGATACCGAACGCCGACGAACACTCTTTGATAGCGTCTCTGGATCTGTCGAAGGCATACGACACCACCTGGCGACACGCGTTTCTTCGCTCCCTGAAATTCATGGCGGATATGTGGTCGGATGATGAACCTTCTGCAAAGCTTCCTCTCGGAGCGAACGTTTCAGGTGTCGTTGGGTGTTACACGTCCAGTGAACACAAGCTGGAAAATTGGTGTGCCGCAGGGATCAGTGTTATCCGTAACGCTGTTCCTGGTGGCGATGCAGCCCATCTTCCGGGTACTGCCGGATGGAGTCGACATACTCCTGTACGCGACGACATTCTCCTCGTCGTTTAAAGGGGCAAAGAGCGAAGGGGCTACACACGAAGTTGCAGGCCGCCGTCAAGGCTGTATGTAAATGGGCGAAAAAATGTCGGCTTCTCACTGTCTACTGCCAAGTCGCAAGTGTTCTACTGCAGCCCAAACGCACGCCGAGAGCCGGCGCGGATATATCATTATTGATCAGGTCTCTGTCCCGAAAACCAATCGGCTGAGGGTTCTAGGTGTCACCCTCGATCGTACGTTGACATTCAAACCACATTGCAAAATGGTGAAGAAAGCATGTGAGTCACGTCTGCGAATACTCCAGATGATCGGAAGCCAAACTACCGCGAGGCAATCGGACAAGTCTGCTGCAAGTCGGATCGGCGTTAGTAACTGCGAAACTGACGTACGGTATCGGATTGGTGAGCCGAGGAGGACCAGCAACATTGCAGACCCCTTGCTCCGGCATATAACAAAATGGTCCGTTATGCTTCTGGAGCGTTTGTTACCAGCCCGATAATGTCGGTCATGGCCGAAGCGGGCACCTTGCCATTTGAACTGCTGGCAGTTCAGTGTGTAGCGAGGAACAGCCATCCGTATCCTAGCAAAGAACAGTCAAAACAACTCTCTTCCCTTGATTCGGCGCGTTTCGGACCGTTTGGAGGAACTCACAGGCACGACACTCCCTGCTGTCGGTCAACTTGTCAGGCAAGGCGACCGTGCTTGGAACGGACGGAAACCGTCTATTCTATGGAATGTGAAGAGGAGTATACGAGCCGGTGACCCACCGGAGAAAGTTCGACCAGTCGTCCAGCAACTTCTGTCGACCCGCTTCCACAACTCGACCGTCGTCTACACTGATGGCTCAAAGTGCGAAAACACGGTAGGAGCCGCTTTTTATAATAATGGCCTTTCCGGGATGTTCAGCCTACCAAGAGAATGCAGCGTTTTCTCTGCGGAGGCGTATGCAATTAAATGGCGGTTTCAATCCCCAATATAAGAAACGAGATGGTTATCCTTACGGATTCGGCGAGTTGTCTGCAGGCCTTGGAGGCCGGATCTTCCAAGCACCCGTGGATTCAAGAAATCGAACAGATCGTTCGAAACAAAAATGTTCGGTTCTGCTGGATCCCGGGACATGCTGGCATAAATGGGAATCATGAAGCAGATCGCTTGGCCAACGAAGCTCGACAGCAACCAGCTATCCACACCCCTATCCCCGGCGATGATACACTGAGAATGACGAAAGCAGCCATACGGCGCGCATGGGATAGCCAGTGGTTCCAAACTAGAGAGAACAAGCTTAGAGAGATAAAGGAGGATACTAAGAGATGGTTAGACAGTGGCAATGCGGCCGACCAACGAGTGTTAACCAGGTTGAGAATCGGCCACACGCGGCTCACGCATACTTTCCTCTTGAAAAAGGAACCCCCGCCAGTCTGCGAGTGTTGCGGAATCGAACTGGATGTACGACATCTCATCCTGCACTGCAAGAAAGTATGAAGGACGAAAGGAAAAGATACGCCATCGACACTCTAACTTTGAAAGAAGCACTGGATAACAGCAAAGAAAGAAATGATAATTTACTGAAATATCTACATGATACGAGATTGTATGTGAAGTTGTGAAAGGGAATGAATTGGAAAAATAGAATAAGAACTTTTTCTCTGACACGAATGCACCCTTCTGGTGTAAAGTGTCACTAATAAACAAAAAAAAAAAAAAAAAAAACATGTTCGGCGTACATTTTCCCGGGCAGAACCGATCGAACACGCGGCTAAATGAAACTAGGAAATGCGGTTTTTTTTCCAGACGTCCATAAAGGAAAAATGTCGGTCAACTCACCCCTGCATTGGCCGCTAGCAGCCTATTATTTCTGTCGTGGGGGTTCCAGCGAAATGTGGACATAAAAATTCCGGGAGGATAGCAATTTACCGAGATTTATGAGTTTGAGCCGAAGGGAACTCGGTCGGTTACCATGGTTGTTTAGGATTTTGATCTAGATGCAGTTGTTGTAGGCCGTTGAACTCTTTGCTAGCTGTATCGTCGCCAAATCCTCCTTATAAATATTTAGCAAACATCCGAAGAAATACGATGTGGAATAAATGAAAATGGAATAACTTCATGCCAAATAAATTTCAAACATAATTGTTTTCCTACCCGTCTCTACTTTCGCTGAGAGCGCAGGCACACAGTGGGAAACTTTGCGGGTGGTTAGATATACTTTATGCGAGGCTCTACCGAGCTAGGTGATTCAATTTCCAGCCAGTCAGTGGTGTTGTTTTCCCAGCAGACACTCGAGACAAGGCTGCGAGCAACACAATTCAAGGTTATTATGCTAATTAGCTATGTTTTCGGAAGAAGTTTATATGCTCCGCACTAGGAAAGTGTTTGCTTTCGGCGAAGTATCTTGCTTGGACGAGTGTGAATACAATTAGGTTGTAGGTACCAAGTGGAAATTCGACTCGTTTTGTCAGTGCTGATAAATTATACGATTTGACGTACTGCAACTCTTCTTTGAAGGTTTTTGACTGAACACAATGTATGAAACACTTGATGTCAAAATCCAAACTCTGTAAACTTCTTCAAGAGATTTTGTCACCTTTAATAGGTTGGTAAACACTCCAAATTCAACATACAAGGAATCAATCAGTTACGCAACGTTCCGTAGTTGTATTATTTCTTAGTGTAAGGTTCAACAATGCTTTGATCTGTGTGATTGATTTTATTTGAAACGTTCATTCAGCAAATATTGGATCGACAAAGACGCTGTGCTACCTTGCATTCCGCACATCGTTCGAATCGGTTAAGTTTCGAGAGCGCCTCAGGAGGTGAAATTATCGATCGTTCCAAATTTGGGACTCCAAGTGGCCAGGGTTGTGCAATTCAAACGCCGGGGGAGATGAAAGTAGTTTGGCATTGAGATTTGTTGTAGCGCGTGCTTTAGAGGAATTTTTGGTAATTAAAATGATGCGATTTTAGATAGCCTTTTTGTTGGCGGTTTAGGTCTGTGTTCGGATTAGTTAGGCCAATTAATCAAAAGATTTACCGACAGCTGATCAGCTGGTTGTTTACCTGGAGATGAGTCAATTTTCTCATTAGTGGTATGATCGATTTGATGTCTTTTCAGAGTGCCGCAAATTTGTTGAGGTGTTTTCTTTGATGAAATTTTCTTAAATTTCAGCATAAGGCACATCTTTATTCGAACAATGTTGTTGCCAATATAAAGCTCAGAAGGATTTTTAATCGCAGGAAAGGAAATATATTGTCCTTTTTTTAGAAGAAGAGAAGAATGTTCCAATATCATTTGGTTGTAAAATGGGAGCTACCGTAAAAATAAACTATTTAAAACTTCAATCCTCTACGAAAAACTACAGGCTTCCGCCTCCGCTCAAGAAAACGTATCTCATGCTTAATCGCATCATTTTATCTTGCTACCATAGATTTTAGATGCGTCGAAATGGAACTTCCATTCCACCCAATCGAGCTTATCTCTCAATCCAGTAATAACTCCACCACGCAAAAGTATATCTACTTGCCACCTCTCGAAACTTGTTGCTCACTGTAGGTCTCTCGTTTGGATCCACCCAAAAAAAAAAGCGAAATGATTAATGACAACCCCAAGCACACCAAGATTAACGATTTCGATACTCTTGGAACAAGAGTGAGCGATTTCCTGCGTAACAGTTGGCACGTCATGGAACGTATAAAGTCAGACAAGGAATTTCTACGTAAAGTGCTGCTGCTCTAGCGAACAATGAAGCATTTAGCGTTCGACACCCCCTGCTGGGTCGCTTGCAGAAGGGTCTTTAAAATGCACTCTCGCAACTTTTCCGGATCGGGCGGGTGCTCAATTGAATAAACCCTGCTTCGTGGATGAAAAATGATCTCCTCGGGCGAAAGTGTGTTTTGCTCGAATTTTGATTAATTAGCTACAGTATCGGTGCAGCTCGACACCCATGGCGTCGTCATTCAAGTCCCTAAGCCAAATGACCTTCACAGGTTGATGGCGCAGTTCGATTAGATTTCACAGGGCTGGTAGCGGTGATCGATCTAGTCACCCAAAAGTCTCACAGAAATAAAAAAGATTCCATGTAACACCCTTGCTTGTTTACGCGTTGTATAGCATAAATTTATATTATAGTGATATAACAAAAAAATATTGTAAATTGGCGATAAACCTGGATTTTTATGGATCGACCGCCAGCAATTGCTACTCCGTTATTGCAAGAACAGCTGTTCTTACACATAGAACCAACAGACGCTACTCGGGATCAGTAGCATCCTCAATGTGTAAATACTGGTGCTCTTATTATGAGAAAAAATAATGGCACCGGCAACGTTTAAAAGCATGTCAATTTGGGGAAGGTTGTTCAAGGGATTCGCTTTGGTAAACGATAAAAAATAATTTGAAATTAATGCATATTGATGAACATATATATAAATACTTCTTTACAACTGCACAGCGCAAAACGGACACGCAAGTCCATGCACGCCTCACAGGAGCATGCAACAGAGTTAACGGATTAAATACCACCCGTCACTTTTTTCAAATGAATTGTTATTGAAGTTACTATTGTCAAGATCTAATGATAAATTAATTTATTTCTCAAACAAACAGCAAGACATTAATGCATCCCATTTTTTGTCATTCTAAACATTTTACCAATGTAGCATTTGGAAATGAAAGTGTCAACAATTTTAAAGATTACAGGGAAGAAATCTAGGGTAATATTTCAATCGAATTTCAAAATTTTCTGGCCGTAGTAATCTTTGGCTGCAAATCCAAAAGAATCTCCATGTCTACATTCTGAAAGAATCTCATCGAAACTCCTTTGTTAGGCAAGCCTGAGATTTAGTTTTAAGATTGTACGACATTTTCCCGTTCCCCGTAATGACATTCGCCAGAACGCCATTCCCAAAAATGGGACATTCCCCAGAAATTTATTTCGCAGAATGGGACATCTCCCAGAAAAAAAAAAAGATTCTAGGACTGCTAAAATCCAGTTAAATGGACACAGATAGTATAGGAGAAGAACACCAATTTTTGACCTAGCATCAGTGTTCGACTAGAGTGTCCATCCCGGGACATCCTGGGACATCCCGGGACAAAATATCCTGGGATTTGACAAATTTCGGGATTTCCCGTTTCCCGGGATTTAAGTTATGACGTCCCGGGAATCCCGGGATTCCCGAACTAAACGTAAAATTTGATGAGAACTATACAATTTCAATGCAAAAATTTTGACTTTTGACATTTTTTCTCAGTCTCTATTCTTGTTCGATAAATTCGATAATAATAAATTTTAATATTCGATCACATAAAAAGGCATCATGAAGAAAAGAGAATTAATAGGTAATTATTGACATTAAAATGCAAAATCAACAAATAAGTTAAACATATTTCAATGCGTCTAGTTACAAAGGTTATTTATTGCTTTCATCTTCAACATAAGCCATTTTTATAGGCCTAAGCTGAGAAAGCCAATCTGAAAGTACACCTATACTTCAGTCGATATTTTTCAGTAATTAACTTTTAGCATAATGGACTACAATACCTTCAAAAATCTCAAATCGTTGCTTTTGTTCTTCAAAGTTCACTTCATAAATGCCTGAAGCAAATTGTTTTAATATATTCTTTTTCTTCTATGTAAATAAAAATGGAATTATGTTTGTATTTCACGAGTTGGCTAGAGAACAGGTCAACGAATTTTAATGATTTTTTCTCCGTTTTTTCGTCATGTATTTCGACGTGTTCGTATGAAGAAATAGCTTAAGAAATTCTCCGGGAAGGTATGAAAAAACAAATAAAATGAGTCTTCATAGATAGAATACTATACGGCTTAATGGATAGCAATACATCGTTTGCCGGGCCAACTAGTTATGACTATTTATCATCAATGTTTACCATCCTTTATCATATTATCCTTTTTTATGTAATAGAGAATATGAAAAATTTCTGGCTTACCCGTAATAACCTAACGTAACCAAGGTGAACAAACGTAATAACCAAGGTGAGCTTTAATTTTTGTTGAATTAAAAAAGGCATATCTAAAAAAATTATGTTATGATTAACATTTCATCTTGGAAGGTCACATTATCTTTTTATTTTCATTGTAGAAAACATTGCATTGTTAATTTTTAACTACCAATTCAACAAAAATACTGGTTTATTGAAAACCTGAGAAATCCCGGGATCCCGGGATTTCCCGGGACAAGCTTCGTTTTTTGTCCCGAATCCCGGGACGGCCAAAATGGTCGAGAAATGGACACTCTATGTTCGACCCATCCAGACGATTTTGACTTACTTTGTATTAAAATCCGAAAATTGGTTCAATTCTTGTAGGTCAAAAATTAGAGCTTTTCCCCTACAACTGAAATTAGACATGTCGATCCTATTAGGATGGTCCATTCCTATATGAAAAAAAAACAATAAAAAATCTCAAGTTAGTTACACCCCAAATTGATCCATTTTGATTCCCATAAGCTACTCTGAAAATTAGAGTGAAATCCGTCAACTCAAACTCGTTTAGCCCCTTTTCAGAGTTGTTGGAGTCCGTTCAAATTTTCGAGGATCTTTTCGGGTTGGAAATTTTCTCGACTTTCCAGGGCACAGAGTATCTGCGTACCTGCCACACGATATACGCATGCAAAAATGGTCATTGGTATAGAAAGCTCTCAGTTAATAACTGTAGAAGTGCTCATAATAATACTTATCTGAGAAGAAGGCTTTGTCCCAGTGGGAACGTAATGCCAGAAAGAAGAAGAAGAACTTAAGATTTTTGCAATCTGTTCAATATGAGCCACCCTAGTTCATACAGGCTTTAATATTTACCTTTACGTTTGTTGTAAATCTTCTAAAGAACTTTATAGAAAAAAGCGGACTTCTTTTCTGTAATTTGGTTCCATTATTCTCAATAAGACCAAGACAATCAACCTAGAAAAAACAGCTAATGTTCAAAAGAAGGGATAATATAACATATAACACCAGTACAAATCACTTTTTTGAAAATACAAACGGCAGGGGTGCTTAAATAATTTCAGCAAATTCAGCTAGAATTTCCAACAATGAGCCAGATATTTATTCTTTGACTGTCATTGACTATTTATATACCAAAATCACTTGAATAAGAATTGTTGCCCAATATTGATTGTTCATAAATAATTATATGATTGTTTTCAATAGTTCACTTATTGAGACAATAAATTGTTAAAAACTCGTCAAAAAATCAAAGGTGCTGTGGAACTATCACGAGAAAAAGAAAATTGAAACGTAGGTACAAGAACTCTTCCAAAAATTTTCACTAAGATGTTTTTCTTGTTGTAACAAAAGTTCAAGTCGAATCTTCTAAAACTTATCCAGCAATTCTTTTTTGCAACTCCATGATATTTGAAAATTTTCAATTAACTTCAGACAATAGAAACATATCTAAGAATTAAAAAAATGTGGCCTTTGTTTTTCCCGCGAGAGTTATCCAGTGGGATATCTTCCTAATCCAGGCAGATAACTGTTGACAAATGTTTTAAATTATTACAATTAACTACATTTTTAAAACGACTGTGGCGATCTTAATTTATAAAGTTCAATTAAAGTTATCACTGACTTTGAAATCAATGTAAAGCAATAGTCTCAAACTGAGATGAGACTCGCGAAGACGGTCTTCTTTTCCTGTGTTTGCTGAGTTTTTTCTTATTCCAATTTATACCAATCATGCGCAAGCCGTTCAAACTCTCACATACTTTTCACTTTTTCCGCCATAAAAAACGGCGGGCTGCATTTGACGTTTCATGACAGCGGAATCTGGGCTGCAAATGACGTTGATATTTTTCCTCTTCGCGAATCTCTCTCAGGTGTCAAATATATGTCAAACGTGTAAATAAAGCTTTTTTCAGTTTTGTTTATCTGTGACAATAGATTGAAAAGAACATTCAGTTTACTTCGCCAGATAGACAGAAAATCTCAACCACTCAAATCGTTTTGGAGAAAAAAGAAATAAATTTTCAATATTTTTGTTATATTTCATCCAAACTGAAAATATGAAATGAATTTACATTCTAGTAATAGTACATTTCGGAATCCTAGCAGGCGTGGAGAAAAGGGTTTCTTGGACAATGGACCAATGCACGAGTTCATTATTTGACGTTTGAGCGGAGCCGTGTTATTTATGTGACCATGGCAACGAGTGAATTCGGCACCGCTCAAACGTCAAATTAGTGAACTCGTGCATCGGTCCATGGACCAATGCAAGAGTTCACTAGTTTGACGTTTGAGCGGTGCCGAATTCACTAGTTTTCATGGTCACATAAATAACACGGCACCGCTCAAACGTCAAATAAGTGAACTCGTGCATTGGTCCATGGATCAATGCACTGGTTTACTAATTTGACGTTTGAGTGGAACCGAACTCACTAGTTTCCATGGTTGAGGAAAATAACACGGCTTCGTTCAAACGTCAACAAATGAACTCGGGCATATGTCCATTGTTAAGTATTTTGAGTTATCACAAGGTATCTTGAAAAAAGGTGCATCAAGGCGGGTGCGAGGTGAACTTTATCTGTTTAACTGTGTTTTACTATACGGTTCTATGGGATCATTGGGGGTTGTTTACTGCAAGAAACAACAGTTCAGTGAAAATTCCACCGCGAATTCATCTTTAATGTACACACCGTATGAGTTAGAAAAATGATTTTTTTATACCTTGCAACACCCTTCTTCTTTCTGGCGTTACATCCCAACTGGGACAGACCCTGCTCATCAGCTTAGTGTTCTTATGAGCACTTCCACAGTTATTAGCTGAGAGCTTCCTTTGTCAAAGTTGCCATTTTCGCAATCGTATATCGTGTGGCAGGTACGATGATACTCTATGCTCAGGGAAGTCGAGAAAATTTCCAACCCGAAAAGATCCTCGACCGGTGGGATTCGAACCCACGACCCTCAGCTTGGTCTTGCTGAATAGCTGCGCGTTTACCGCTACGGCTATCTGGGCCCCAACAACACCCTAGCAATAGTGAATATAAAGCGAATTGTTGAAATTAGAAGAAAATAGTGAATCTTTTTGACTGATTCCTAAACTAAACCGAAATACTAATGGAAAGTTGTGTTTGTATTCCATAACCTTTAACCAACACAAAGTCATCAGGTGTCGCTTAGTATTTCAACATGGTGGGGTGATAAATCTGACACATTTAATAACCTCTATTCTAGATACCTTGAGTTATCTATAAAATATGTTATACTAAGTACACAAAACCACTAAAACAATAAATGAAAAAGCCAAAATACGCAATGGAATGAAAACTAAAAGTAGCAAAATCATCATTCATTCGTATGTTCAGAAAAATTTAATATTTTTCGCATCAAGATTTGTCATTGAAAAAACTTTGAAATTCGTAGAAAATTTAAACATGAAGTTTATGCTCATAACTTGAATGCTTCCATGTATGGTTCCACGTTTTTGGCACATTCATATAGATTAAGCAAAAAAAAAAACATTGAGAAGCTGGCGAAAGCTCAAGTGTTTGTTTGGTCAAAAAATCTTGCCATGAACTTTATGGTAGAAGTTTGTATTATGTTTAGTCCAAAATTGAATGGTAAGTGCAAATAACTTCCACTCATGTTGCAATACATTAGAAACATATGCTTAAACTACAATAACATTTGAAGAATGGAAATAAAGCTGTTTAAAAAGCTTTCATTTGTCGTAGCAGTTCAGAATTTTTACAGGTGAGTTTATTTCAGCTGCTTATAAGAGAGAAAAACAGCTTTCAATTAACTTTACCTAACTTAACCTTAATATATAACGCATTAATTGTTGCAATAGAAGATTAACACGATTTTTGTATAAAATTAATAATAATTTTTGACGTTGTTTTTGTTTGTCTTATTAAGTCTTGTTTAGCTTCGGAATAATTTTCAAAATTTTATTTTGAATCACTGCTGAACTTTCTTCAACAACTAAATATTGGACTCAAAAAAATGCGACACTTTGTTTTGGGTGTAACTTTTACAGCGTGGGTAAAAATTAATGTTATTTTAGGTAATACTAGCGTAGAGTGTTATGTTTATTTGTGCCATATTTTTTTTGGCTTTAATTAAGAGGCTTTCTGCCGAACGCTGGTGCACCTCCTAAATTGTGCAAAATTATCGCAATCTGTCAAATAGTTTTCAAGATTTATTCGAAACAAGATTAGCTACGCCAGCAAATCTTGGACGCGGTGATCGATGTTCCTGGTCAGTCGCACAGATGGATCGGCAAAAGGCTTGGGATTCACCATTCCACCGTGTCCAGCGCTGTGAAGATGTTCCAGGAGACGAGGACCATCAAGCGGCGCATTGGAAGCGGCCTCAAACCGAAATCGGAATACCCAGAGAAGGCGCGGAAGATAAAGCAGCACTTTAAGAATAACTCGAACAGGCATTGCAGGATTCGCTCTCATTTGAGTATGAAGCACGATCAAAGCAAGCAAAGAAAAACATCCCATCTGTTGCGGTCCATGATCGTCATTGTATCGCAAGGTGTAACAAGTCTGATAAATGGGAGCAGCGAGCGAGAGCCCCAAACAAAGAGCGATGATAAAATCCATTTTTCTCGCTTGTTTACCGTTGGGGATAGGTGTTTTTCTTTACTGACGCGATAAACAATCCACCAACTTCCAATAGCAATAGTGTCCCCCAGGCTTGGAGCATGTTTAGAGGGGTTTTATCATGCACTACTATCCCCCAATCTGATCAAAGTTGTAGCAGTATACGATAAACAGTCTCTCATAACGTACAGCATGTTATGATAGTTACAGAGAGCGATACGTGAGAGATTCTCTCAATTTTCTCAGGATTCAATCCCTGAACTCGAACCTTTCCACCCGAGACGTGGCCAAAAAGGACAATTCGTCGAAGTGGTTCGTCTAGCAGACCATGGAGTGGGCTGGGCTTCGTGTTGTAAAGTCAGGGAAGCGCTAAACCGGACTGACAAGCACAACACGGCGGCCAAATTTCGTGCGCGGAAGCTGTGGCTGGTCAAGCCAGGCTGTCTCGTCATGGACGACGAGACATACATCAAGGTGGACACCAAACAATGCAGGATCCGGAAAAGTACCGGAAGAAAAAGATGGACACATTTGCGAAGAAGTACCTATTGTGGCAGGCGATCTGCGATTCCGGACGGTACAGCAAGCCGTTCGATACAACCGGCACCATAAACAGGTAGATTAATCGAGAGACATGCTTGCAGAAGCGCTTGCTGCCCTTCATCTGCTCTCATCGTGGCCCCACGCTGTTCTGGCCGGATCTCGTTTGATGCCATTACGTCAAGCCTGTAATGGATTGGTACGAAGCGAAGGGCGTTAATGTGGTCCCGAAGAAGGCGAACCCGCCAAATACACCAGAACTTCGTCCGATCGAAAAGTTTTGGGCGACAATGAAGAAGAAGTTAAAGAATAGCGGGAAACATTCTGAACCTATGAAGCCGGGAGAAATTGTGTAAGAAAGATGGGCAAAGCCTCACCCAAGATCTCATGAGCAGTGCTAAGAAAAATGTACGAGCATTCAGCTTGGGGAGGAAATTCAATGAATTAATTATCTCAAAACATAGCTAATATATAGTCATTCAATCCCTGAATATTTGAGAAGTAACCGATTTAAAATGAATTTTTGGTGATCATTTTTGTGTGTCTAATTTTTTCCGAGTCCAGTCTTTAGTTCATACTAAATCAGCATACAACATGGCTGGTCTGGAAATTTGTTTGAAGAACAGAAGCTTGTTCTTAAGACAAAGTTTTGATTTTCTGTTGATGAGTGGATCAAGTTATTTTATATATTTGTTACATTTGTCTTGAATGCCCTCAATGTGAGTTTTGAAAGTTAAATTTTTATTTAGCATGAGTCCTAGACTTCATCTGACCAATTTATTGGAACCCCTCTCATCGTGACAAGTTGGTAAGTTGAGTTTTGGAAGCATTAGGAGAAATCTTCCAGTTTTGCAGGTATGGAGAAAAAATATGCAAACTTTTGTTTTGCAATTTACTACAGATAACACGCAGGCTTCGTCCTTTGGCGGAGAGGCCTGTGTCATCAGCAAACAAAGATTTTTGACATCCCTGACGTAACTCAGGTAAGTCATTTGCAAAAATATCGTATAATATTGGTCCCAAAATGCTGCCTTGAGGAACACCAGCTCTTACAGGAAGTCTTTCAGACTTAGAGTTTTCATAATTATCGATAACTTTGGATTATTCTTTCAATGTATGTTGGAAAATTAAAGTTTTTTAGCTTTACAATCCAGCCTTCATACCAAACACAGTCGAATGCTTTTGCTATATGTCTAGAAGAGTAGAATGATCAGTAGAATAATCTTCAGATTTATTGGAACGGATAGGCTGACCATACGTACCGTATTTAACGGGACAGTACCGTTTTCACTACCTTGACGAGCTGTCCCGTCGTTTTATGCAAAATGCTCGAATTGTCCCGTATTTTGGGATATAGAGAAGGGGCACATAATTTTCAACTCCAGTAAAAAAAGGATTATAGACCTATCCAATTCCTTGTTGGCCTGACGTTGACCGAAAGCTTAAATGACGTCAAACAAACGTCGATACTTCTCTTTCTGAGGAAATCGACTTGTATAAGATTGATCCTTCGTTGGAATTCGTGGCTCTTTGTTTGTAGACCTCTACAAACAATTTTAAATAAGATTTAAGAGTTTAATCATCTATTTTTCAAGTACCATCAGTGAATTGGTATCCGCTCATGTCCCTATTTACGCTCACTAGTGTAAACATTGATTTTCAGTGTCAAAAAGTAACATTTTTCGTACGGCTATATTCTAGCTACATTATCTTTCAAATAAAGTCGTTCGACATTATTTTCATTTTATAAAATAATTCTTTATATTGAAACACGAGGTCTTGTAGTAGCGTAGTAGCGGCTATTGGATGACTAGATATTTTTGTGTGTTTCAATAACCGCTCATGCAAAATATAAAACAAAATTTTAAAGAGATGTCGATTTTAGTATACAGTCTTTTTTATTGCAGTTGTAGCTACAATTTGACCATAACAAATTTCAGGATAAACAACAAAATTCGAAATAATGCATTTTTTTTGTAAGTTCTTCACGAAATCTCTTTACCGTGAGCGGAAATAGAAACACCTAGATGCAGTAACAAATTCAATTAAATATTTTTTTAAAGACAGTTTTTCAAATTATTTTTATTTTGCCACTAATTACCTATATTTGGATCTACATTGCAACATAAAAATAGTAATGATCAACACTACAGCTATTGTATAGTAAACATTTGAACACATAACTTCCCTTAAATGAGTGGAATCTGATGCACTAATGATAGTTATCAGTTTCTCAAACAGAGTTAAACTTTATCTTTTGACAACATATGCTTCTGATTTCCTTTTTGCGCTTTTTTGCTTATACGTTTGCCAAATTTTTAGTTAATTTACAGAATAAGGATCGATCTTCATAAGATATTTTTTTAATTAGACTTAAAATATTCCTGATGGAATTAAATACTTTCAGAAAATTGTTAATGAAAATTTTATATGAAAAGGCTATATTTTCCGAACACTAGTCGAAAATTGACTTGAGACTGTTCTACTAAAATTTGACCACAATCATCGATATCACGATTTACTTTAAGCTTTTAAATAAACCTAGAAGCTCTAATATTGAGAAAAAGGGAACAAAAACAAATCACTTTTGCTGTTTAATTTGATTCAATACATATATCGAATCAATCTTTTTATCAATCCATCTTTGTAAATTGTATTGAAGAACAATTCTGTTGTTACTTCTGATATGCATTCGATTGGACTTTTTGTTTAAAAAAGTGTATTTTTCAATAAAATTATGAAGTATCACGAAAAAAAGGTTTATGATATGCTCACCACATTGTAAACAATTTCATTTAAATCATTTTAACCCAGCTTTTAAATTACTTGCATTGAAATGTGTAACGAATTATGTTTAGAAAGAAATTTATAAAAAATGCCTTTTCAGAAATCACTGAATAAGGTTCTTCTAGGTTCTTATGTGTTTATTGAATCATACACAGATGTAGGGTAATATTGGATTTGTAAAATTGTCCCGTGTTTTAAATTGTTCCGATTGTTTTAAACGTACCGTAATTTCGGGTGAAATTGATCACTTTTCAAGGTTTTTCTTGTCTGATTTCTATAATGTTGACAATGCCAAACAACTGAATGCAGGAAAACAAGTATGAAGGTGAGTCTCATTGACTCAAGTACCGAAATTTTCTAACAAATTTAATTTTAGTGCTAAAAATATGTCTAAAATAAAAAATCGGGAGATCTCATTTCGGGGTGAAATTGATCACTTATCAATGCCATTATTGTTAGTTTTCAAAACAACTTCACATAATAAATTTGAGCTCCCTGAATCCGAAAATGCATGCCAAATTCTTAACAATACAATATTTATAGAAATAATGAATGTTTAAATTTCAAGAATAACGCAGAAAACGCCTAAATGTATGCAATTCCCAAAGGAATTCTTGATATATTACAGAAATTCAATTATTTCAACCAAATCAACGAATTGGTACGAGTTTTGGTTATGAAATCTAGTTTGGGGATATATCTTTAGTATCCTCACAAACTTTCAGGATTATACCATGTCCAAATCCTTGTCTAGAACTAGAAGTTTATTGATGTACAAGATTTTGAAATTTTACATTATTTTCATATAAATAAACATTTTTGAACGCAAAAAACTTCACAACACACAATTTGGACATACTTACGACAAACAACGTTTATTCACTGCAGGTTACATTGATATTTGTGCTCCATTACGAAGATATAAAATCGAGTGACACAGTGATCAATTTCACCCAATTTACGGTATT
>NW_018734840.1:0-66942 GCF_002204515.2 Aedes aegypti
CCACAAATTTCTTGAAGTTTTGTGGGGTTAGGGAAACACCAACTCTCGAAAGCAAACTCGAATTCTCGTGGAAGGTTAGCTTCAAGCTAGAATATTGTAGTTTTATTTAATTAATCAATTTAAAGAAATGTAATTGTGTAGCACTTACAAATTTGGTGACCGTCTAGTCAAACCCAGCAAGTTTGGGCCGCGAATTCCCTCAATTACAATTAACTGGTCACCTATATAACGACGCAATTCAACTGGGATTCTTGGGAAACAAATAATAACAACTTACGATCTACTTCGATGAATTTGACGAATTCAATGATGGATCTACTTTTGGGATAGGCTTAAGAAATAGGATATTCAATTTATGCCACGAAAGCTCAATCTAGAATAGAATTTCAAAATTAGGATAACAAATTTCACTATCGTGAGTTTACGAACTGTTTAGGTGACAATGCAATTCATTACTTTGTTGAACATCATGACTTTCTATCTTAATAACTGTCTGACAGAGCGTCAGTTATGTCATTCTTCTCCTCTTTGCTCGCTGTCATTGGCAAGTGTTGTGCTGCGACGGCCTAATCGAGGGGTCTTGTCGGCACAATTGTTGAATGTCCTAAGACATATATTTTTGAATATATCTAACTTTTTCTGTTATGCTTTCCTGATCGGGATATCGCTGCATATCGGCAAAACAGCAGCCACGTTCTCCGGAGCAGTGGGGGCGTAAATAAATTTCAATTAACTTCAAGCTTGCGGCGTGAAATGAGTTTTTTCATTCCGTTCCCTGCCACCACCGACTGACTGCTCTGGAGGTTTCCCATGGAAGATAGATGAGCCGATCCCTGTATTAATCCTAATTCGAGTCTGTAAAAATGCTAAGGTTGTCTGAAGACAACCTCCTTGAAAAATGATGATGAATCCCGCGCGGAAATTATGATTTGATATTTGCTTTGCTTAACTGGAGGAAAACCGATCCCGACTTTCCCATTAATCATTACGGCCAAATAACTCCACCATCAATCACCGCCGCCGAATTCCGTTGCCATTGCTTTTGGGACAACTCGGTGAAAGAAATCCATTACAGGCACTCTCTCTCTAAGGACTCGCGCCATTGTCGTTTTCAGAAGGGGTTGTCGGGAAATGGCGTTGCCTCCCTCTGCAGTAATATGATAGAAAATCTCATCATTTGATGGTTTCTATATAAACTACGGTGTTAAAAAACGTGAAAAAGTCAGCCTATTAGCTTCTAAATGTAAATCTACCTAACATCCTTGGGTCTGAAGAAAATAATAATGACAAAAAAACATTGTTTTCAAGGCTCATGTACCGTTTGACATTACGGAGCTGATTGCGTACTTCAAAGTACAGTCATCTATCCCTTACTTGATATCGAGTTACAGAACACAAAACCAGTGCAACCACCATCCAAGGGACCATCGAGTTAGCCATGAAAACCAACTTTTAATATGGTTCTCTAACTCGATATCGAGATACAGAATATCGAGTAAGGGAGAGTTTCATACAAAAATGAACTTATTAGGACGTCTAACACCCCTCCCTTTTCCTAGTGGGAATCCTAGCCACGTCCATGACGCACTCTCGCAATTCGGTTCCTTACCGGTCAATGATCCTTTCTCCTTAATGGACCCCATTTCCATTCAAATGATTCCGTCGTCGTCGTCGTTTCACAATTTGCGTCGCGTCGAATCGTTGTTATCGCTCAAAACAAGCGGTCCATAACTGTAAATCGCGTCCACCAGGACCAGACGGGTGACGTTTGACGGAATGACGGCCTTCTTTCTCCGGAGACTCTTCAAGGACCGGTTTTCTTTCGGGCAAGTGGGATTCGATTAACGGGATTTGGGGTATTTTCTTATACTTTTCAGAATCTCTATCGGAGCTGAATTAATTTTCCATTTTCGAACCGGTCATTTGAGAGTGGGATTCGGTGCCTCGACGACTAGAGGGAAAGCATTAGCATAAATTCGACATTCGAAGGCGCAAATCACTCCCAGGGTGCGATGAAGACGACGGCAACGGGGAGCATTTATTGGCTTCTGACAGCCGGTACGTCACCACTTTGGCAGTTGATTGCTGCGTTTGACTTCTTTTCTTCATCGGTTGTAAACTTTACTCTGGGCATCGATAAGAATCGGGAGATTTATGATTAGAAGATTCGGAAGTTGGTAAATTTCTGAAGGAGATGCGTATCTGGTATAGATTAAATGAGGTTTTCAATGATGAATGTGGAAATTTATTAAAAAGTTAGTCGCTGAACTGAATAAAATTTTGGAACAGATTATGTTTCTCAATATTTCATGGTAAACAAATTGAACTCATCAACTTTCTTGGAAATACATATGTTCATTTATCATAATAATACTTTTTGGTCGAGAATTGTCGCTCTCAACGGATCAATGTACGAGTTCACTCTGACCACGGTGTACTATATTAGGAAAGTGATATATTCCGAAAACTGACAGCTACTTTGCGACGTCATTCATATCCGCCTCGAACAAATTTACGAAAAAAAATGATCTAGTGGTCCGGAAGGTATATGGTACGATAGGAGTGACGTCACATGTTTACAACGAAACTTAATATTTACATCAGTAAAGAGCCTGCCTTGTTAATTGTTATGCCGTGCTATGACGTTTAATCGGTGCTGATCTCTCCATTCTTCCATTTCTCCATTTCTTGTTCGGCTAACTAACTCCAATAAGGATGATACATAAATAATGTTACGCAAAATTTCGACTCTTTAGACCCCCTTCCCACCCCCTTGTCACGCTTTTTGTATGGGTTCTCTGAAAAATTTGTAAAGCTTGTCAAGCTATGTCTGACTCCCTCCCCCTCTGGAGCGTGATATAATTTGTGTACAGCTAAACAAACTAATCGATTGGATCCGTTAAAAAGCGTTGTATTGCATGAATGTCTATTCAAGGTCCAGTTATCATCAAAAACAAATGACTTTATCATTCCTGTAAATAAGTGTTAGCGAGCAATGAAAAACAAATCTCTGCGAGTGCCCTCTAATACCATACTCTCCTTTATGCTAGAAATGTATAGTCCCATGAGCCAAACCTTTTTATTGCTCTCGTATCAGTGCTTGTGTTATGTCCAACAGAGCTGTTCCAAATCTGAAGAAAGGGTTTTTACGTGTATCTTCTGGCAGACTCAAATGGGCTGGCCACACGCTACGAAAGAAAAGTGATTGGTATCTACATGATATACTGGTGGAGATCAATAACCTCATGAAACGTTACGAATGTGCGTCCACTGACCATCACACATAGATTAAATTACTGGGGTCGGTAAAATTTTACTGGGTTTTGGAACTACCGAAAATGTCAGTAAAATGAAAACTGTCGCCATGCGTAATTGAAAAGTAAATTTCACCGTGTTTTATTTTTTATCGATATATGATTTAAAAAGAAAGCTCTCTGCAAAATTTCAGTGAAAAATCTCTGCTTTTAGATTTCTGACTTTTTTTTAGTTTACTGATTTTTTTTTAGTTTACTGACTTTTTTGGTAGTTCAAAAACCCAGTTATTTTTACCGCACAGTTTGAGTGTGCGCAAAGTGTAACACAACGAACACAATGAGGTCACACAGTAGGAAAAAGAGTGTAAGCGATTACGCAAAGAGTGATGCTGACGGAGTGTGTTGGCAAAACATGCTCAAAGTGTACACAATTTGGCTTTTTTAACCTTATAACATGGGTATTTTTAAAACGAGACCAACGAATAGATGACAGATATCGATGTCCGAAATTGTTTTGGAATCCAAGATGGCGACTTCCGGTTTGTGAAAATCACTTCAAACCGGATTTCGCCATCTTGGATTCCTAAATGGTGCCAGACATCGATTTCCGTTATCTACTAGTCGGTCCCGTTCCAAAAATACCCATATTGGATGGGTTTGAAGGGATTTCTGCAAACCGGAAGTTGCCATTTTGGATTCCAAAATGACATCGGACATCAATTTCTGTTACATACTCGTCGGTCCCGTTTCAACAATTCTCCCATATATTCCAATAGAAGCATTTAGTAGGTACTCAATGAGCCACACAAAGAGTGTGTGTTCACCATTTTCCATCAACACTTTGTGTCGAAGGATGCATTGCAGCGAGAGCAGAAACACAAAGAGGCCTCAAAGAGGTAAGAACCTGTGAGAAAGCGTAGCTGTCGCACTGCACTAAAATTCATGATCAACACAAAGTGCGCGCTCTTTGTGTTTTTTTCTGATTGCACTGAGGAGATGCCAGCCCTGAATCAGTGATCAATGAAGTTTGTATACGCCGTTTTCTATGACGCAATTTATAAACTGAGCTGCTATTGCATTCTAGACTTAGACAAAAAAGATATACACAAAAGCAGTACTCTCAAGTCGCTATCCATACCATTATTCGTTAGAAGTAGCACTTCTTAAAACGCACTCCTACCCTATTGTCCGTTTCTAATGTTCCTCTCAATCATTCATTTCCAAGCGGTCTTCTCAACTCGCTGTGTATTTCAAAACAAATCGTAGGTGGTGGTCCATAAGACACGCACTTCCCCTTTTTTTTAATCTCAGTGGTACTCTCAGCTCAGCTTTCAGGCGGTTCTCCCCACTCACATTACAATATACATGAAAAGTGGCGGTCCTCACAACACGTACCTACCCTATTTTCTGCTCTCAGCGGTCCTCTCAACTCGCTATCAATCAATTTACAAACGATCCTCATAACTCCTCACAACGCACTCTTATCCTATCTACTGATTTCTGCGGTCCTCTCAACTCGCTTTACAATATAAGTGGAAGGTGGTGGTCCTCACAACGCGCATTTATACTATTTTTTCTTATCTCAGCGGTTTTTTTTCAACTCACTATTAACAAATTTACAAGCGGTCCTCCCTACTCACTGTTTTTCACTATTCATCAGAAGTGTCGGCCCTCACAACACGCACTTACCCTATCTTAGCGGTCCTTTCAACTCGCTATCAGTCAATATACAAGCGGTCCTTCCAACTCGCTATTTTTCGCAACTGGTAAAAGATGGCAGTTCTCACAAAGCGCACTCACTCTATCTTCTCTCAGCGGTCCTCTCAACTCGCTCTTTGTTTGTTCGCTAGCTGTAGTGGTTCTGTCAACACGCTCCAACATGAAGAAACTACGCATTAAACTACTATTAAACCACGCAATGGTCGATTTTCACAATATGAAAAGGTTCATTTTTTGCTATGATATTGAACAAGAATATCCGAAGCAAAACCTGCCACGGTCACCAATGTGTAACATCAAACTGTAGCTGGGAAATCACCCATCATGCAGACCATCGCTTCGGAAAAGAACACACGTCTTCTCTTGTAATTCACTCCACCATGACTGATTGATCGGTGAGCAACGATTGGATCGAGACGACACAAATACACTGTTGCCGTCTCGCCCCACACACACACACACACTTATTGATAGCTTTGAATGTCTCCCAGTCTCAGTTTCAACTATTTTTGCAAAGATCTAACAGTGCACGTCAATTTCAAGTATACATTTTTATTACTGTGAATCTCACTCAAGGGCTAATGCTTGAATGGTTAGCAGTTACAGTTAAACCTCCAAGAGTCAATATTGAAGGGACCATCGACTCATGGAAATATCGAGTCATGGAACAGAAATTCTTTGGAAAGCTGTTACAAGGGACCACCATAGTAACCATGAATTTTGGGTTCTTGTATGGTTCCATGAGTCGATATCGAGTCACGGAATATCGACTCATGGAGCTTTAACTGTAGAACAAAACCCCCAAATTGTATAGGTTCTCTGGTACCGGGAAAATAGAAATGATGTCCATGGATTAGATATTCCTAGGGATAACAACCTGGTCAAGTATACAATCCATCAAATTTTATGAATTTTCTGCTGAAGTTAAAAAACCATACTAGTAATCCAAATTTCAAGATGAATTTTTTTATCAGTTTTCAGGAATTATTTTAGGTACACATTTCATTATTTTTATTATTGATTCCGCCATAGATTTCAACAATTTCTTACCATAGATTCCTTTGAGGATTCTGTAAGACTCTTCAAGTGATTCCTCCAGTGACTAGGAATCAAGAACTAAACCAAGGCTTAAAATTCTAAGAAAACTGCCATATATTGCTTTGAAACTCCTCTCTTCCAGATTCTAATATGCATTTTTCATCGATTTTTCTTGGGACCTGTTCAAAAATGCTCTAAAAATTTCATCACTGATAGTTTTTTAAGAATTCTTGAAGAAATTTATCAAAAGCTTACAATCATACTAGGAATGCTTGCATGATTCTATGAATTTCTGCAGGTTTTCATCTATGCATTCTAAAAGAAATTCTTCCAGAGTTGTTTTTCATATCACTTCCATATACCCCACATGGTAAACTAGGTAATCAAAAGGGATGTTCTCTTGGCATCCTTCACTGAAATATACTAGAAATTCTCAAAGGAGTCAACCAAGAATTTTTACAAGGATTTTTGAAGAATTTTTATTTAGTTTTTTTTAAATACACTTATTTCTGAATGGATTCTGTTAGACACTCCTTGCAGATTTTTCCAGCAATACAATCAAAAGAGAACTAGATTTTTTTGATGCAAATATTTATTAAAAATTCTTCTTGAATTAGCTCAGAATTCTTACAGAACTTCATCATCACGTTTTCTCTAAGATTCGTCCAGGATATCTTTGAAAATACCTTCAGGATTGTTTACAGCAATTCTTTTCATGATCCTGTCAAAAATGTATCATCAATAATTTCAGTGATTTATTTAAAAAAAAACCTTGTAATGTTGTTGGGAATTTCTTCGGCCCTATCAATTTTTCAAGAATGGTTGGAGAAATAATTTCAGGAATATATCCAGCAATTCTCGCTAGCATAAACCGAGGAATTGTGAAATGAATTCTTTCATGGATTTAAAAGTGCTCCTAAAATTCTTTTTGAAATTTATTAAGGTATTCGTGTAGAAATTAATCTAGCGATCACACCAGGAATTTCTCAGTTCTTCAAAAATTCATGTGATTTGCCAGATAAATTCTTTTGTAAATACCACACAATTTCTTCAAAGAGACGCTGAAAATTTTTTGAAACTAGAAATATCCAATGCCTGAGGGAATTAATGAATGAATTCTTGGAAAAAATTGGATAAATCCATCAAGGATTCCAGAAATCCATAAAGCAACCCTTGCAGAAATCCTCGAAAGACTCGATGAATAAATATCTGATGACATTTCTGGAAGAATCATCCTGGATAAGATATTAACCTGCCTCAGTCCCTAACAAAATGTTCCAAATTCAAACAGCTCGCAAAAATCAGTATGTAGACCGAATTTGGTTCTGTTAGGATTAAATGGAAAGCACACATGTCTTTTTTCTTAAACCTTCCCGGAGATCCGGATGTGGTCACTTTAAAAAACACACACACACAGAATTGGACACAATTCATTTGGTTTTGGAGCATCAATCCGAAAAATTCCATCAGATTGTCCAGATTGGCCACCTTCCGAGACTCCACGAACCGGTTCCGCATGGACCATTTTAGACCGAGTTTTTCAGCGGATGTGCGTCGGTAATTGATTCCTTATCACAGAGAAAGTTAATACCAAAATATCCATCAACTCAATAGTACCGATGCCGAGTCGAGTACCAAGTCACAATTTGGAACTTTTTGTTAGAGACTAAGGAAGGCCAATACTATGGGAAGTGTCATCGCAAATGGCTCCAAGTTTTATAGAAAGAACATTGACCAAACCATGTCTAGGAATTAAACTATGATTAAGTGAACAAATTAAGCAGCCTAATAACTAAATTTTCCATCTTTTTTTTTCTTTACAGGTAAACATGATGATTCAGCCACGCTAAAATACATTATAAGAACTTTGCCATTCAGGTTAGTCATCGAGAAGATCTTCAGTGGCGCTTCAATTTTGAGCCGGATTTGTTCTCATTGGAAAATCTATAACTCACAATCCTATCATTCCGTTGAAACAAAGACTAAATGAAGACCTTCCTTGTAGTTGCCTAAAAAATTATGACACATGAGGTAAAAGAGCAAAAATTAGAATGCAGTGACTAGTGTACTGCGATCTGCCAAACTTGAGTACCTTTTGCAGTACCAAGGGATCAAATGCAGTACTAGAAGTGATAATCCCTCAAAAGAAACGTCAGAATTCTGAGCGAATCAGGTCCAGGATTCTGAGTGAATCTTACCTTTAATGCTAAGTGAACCGTGCAGAAGATTCTTAATGAATTATAGTCAGAAATACTGCTCAGTCCTCCGAGTGAATCCTGCTCAAGATGCCGAGTGAACCTTGCTTAGAATTTCGAGTGTACAAATTCTTTATATGGCTAGGTATGAATGAAAACTTTACCAGGCTTACCACTTATCTTTTACATCAAGCACAGGATGTGTTACAAATCTTGCAAATTTTTCTGAGCAAGTCCTGCTTAGGTTTCTTAGCAAAACCTACTATTTAAAACTTGAAAACTGTATTAAAGTTTTTCAATTAACAATGTTTGATTAAGATTCCTCGCATTCTATGGCTAACTTATGAAATGCTTCGTGGGTTTTGTTTTAAAACGTTCTTTAACTAACTTAATATATTCTTTTGAAAACTCCTTTAACAATCAATGGACTTCTATTATATATGCACAAGCTTTGAAAAGCATTTATTACGATTTTATTCAAGGAATGCCTCCAAATATTTTTCTGCTTTTTTCTCTACTCCTCCAAATTTTCATAATTTCATATTTATGATTTTTTTTCTAGCGCCTGTTTTATGGATTCCTCAGATGCTCATCCAATTTTTCATCGCTTTGTAATTCTCCCAAATTTTCGCCTAATAATTCTTGGTAGTATTTTTCGGAAACTCTTGAAGATCCCTTCAAATGTTTTTTTTTTTCAGAAATTTATAAAGAACTTTTACAAACAAACTACTCCTGAGATTTCATTTCCAACTAGTTCACCCGACAAATGATGCACTGCCACCCAGTAGTTCGTTTTATTATTCATATTTTTTTTTTTTGAAATCTCAATAATATCTATTTCCCCAGGATTTTTTCTAAAGATTTTTTCAAGGAATTGCTCCAAAAGATTGTTTAGGAATTTTATTAGGAAGAACTTTCAATCAGAACCCTATCTTCTAAACCAGTTCCGATAGAGATCCCTTACTTCAGATGTTTCCTGGTATTTCTCCATAAATTTGGCAATTCGTTCAAGAACTATTCCAGGGATTTTCCCAGAAAAATATTCACAAAGATTTTTAAAGCAAAATCTCTTCAATGATTCTTTCGTAAATTTGTCCGCGGATACTTCACGAAATTCCTCCAGGGATTTCTCCAAAGATGACTCTAGAGATGGCTTCAAGGATTCCTTCAGCAATTTACCCGGGTAATCCTTCTGAGATTTCTCCAGCAATTTTATCAGGAATTTCCCTGGAGATTACTTCAGAAAACTCTTTTTATAATAACTTCAATAGTTGTACTAGGGATTTTTTCAGGAATTCCTCCAGAAATTTTCCCAGTTGTTCCCCCAAAAATTCTGACAAGAATTTCCCCAGCGATTTTTCCAGAAATTTCCCCAGAAATGCTTCCATGAAATTCTACAGGGAATTTCTATTGTTGCAGAGATTGCTCCTGGAATCCCTGCAAATATTTTTCCAGGAATTTATCTACGGATTTCTCCAAAAAAAGTCCTTCTGGGAAGAAGTTCCTGGAAAAATTCTTGAAAGAAGAACTCTTGGGATTATTTCTGATGAAATTCGGGAGGAATTCATGGTGGAATCTCTGGACAAATTTCTAAAGGAATTCTTGAAAAGATCCTCGGAGATATTTTTACGAGGCTCAGAACAATTCTCTAGATAAACTTCTAGGGAACCTAGAAAAATCCTTTGTGCAATTCCTATAGCGATTTTGCTAAAGCTATCTGAGAATTGCTGGTGAAAACACTCGATGAATTCATGAAGTAATTACTTGTAGAATCCCAGAAAAAAAAAATCCTTGTGGAGTACCTGCAGGAATTCCTGATAGAATCTCTGAGGCAATCCGTGGAGAATCCCTAAAGAACTCTCCGGAACAAATCCTGGAGGAATTTCAAGAGGACTACTTGGCAAATACCCCGAAAAAATCCTCGATGGAATTTCTGAAGAAATATATGATAGTAATCCTGAAAAATTGTCCTAGTGTAACCCATGGAGAAGCCTTTGGACACATCACTGCAACAATCCATGTAAATATGTTTCTGGAGGAGAATCTCTGAAAAAGTTCATGGAGGAACTTTTGGAGAAGTTCCTGGATGAGTCTTGTTAAAAATATTACCAAAGGATTTTACGGAGAAATTACTGGAGACTTTCTCGCAGGAATTCTTCAAGAAACTCGTTACAAAATCTCTAGAGGAATTCCAATGGAAATCTCTGGAATAATGCTTGTAGAAATTCCAGGAAGAATCCCTGCTGAAGATACTCCTGTAGTCCTAGCTTATCCGGTTAAAACAAATCCTGCTGCGATAAAAATTTCTTCGTGACGGAATCTATGGCAAAATCGTAAAGATTATCTTTGATTTCGAACTGAAAAGATTATCTTGGATAAAAATGCAGGAATCTTAAAAAAAGATCCTGGAAAACTCTCCGGAGGAATTCATTATCAACCTGATCACAAATCAACTAACGCATGAATGGGGAAGTTCAAGCTTCCGTTACTTATTGTAACTAAATATTGATAAATTTACTTTGCTTCATACGAGTTTTTAAGAGCTTCATATGAAATATTATCCCATCAATGATTGAGCCATTGAGATTTCATAAAACCCTAAATATATAAAAGCTATCTCCATCAAAAACCTACTTCCTGTAAGCGATCGATTATATCCGAAGAAAGCAACGAGCTCGCAAAACCGAACCGGTTTAAAACACAAACAAAAATTTCGCGAAATCGCCCATAAACCGAGACGTTGTGGGAGCAGGTGTGAAGAACCAATCAACGTTGACCGTCTTCGGCTATGGTGATGATGATGATGATCATTACTCCGGAGCTGATTATACGCAAACGAAGAGGGTGATATCAGCACCGATCGGGGTACAACGCATACCGGTTGATACGAAGAAGGTTCATTGACTTGACGTATCGACTACGTAATGTTTGGCCGAGTGCCGTGAGTATGCGACCATAAATCCGACAGAACCTGTTTCTGACTGATAATAAAAGCAAGCGATCGAGAAAGGCGTGATGGATGTGGATTTGGTTCGTAAGAAATATATAGGTTTGATCGGTTAGGCAAGAAATTTTTAGAACCATTTATATTTTATCCTGGGGAAACTGGTTTCTCAGAGTTCAATGCAGCTAGTACTGCCCTACGAATGTGCGTTCAATCAATTGAATTGAATAAAAAGCTGGAATCTTTATTAGAGTTAAAAAACGTTTGAAACACATAGATCCATCAAAACATCAAATCATGTTCAATCGACAAACTGAAACCCACTGGGATCATCCACCATACAAGTAGTGTGCACTTCTAGTTCAGGTTCATTGCAACAAGATCAAAACCAGCTCACACCGCGAATTTCTACTGATCGACTAGATTCTCGGGCCAAAGCCATGACCAAGTTTAAGGCTGCAGCGATCTTCGGGCCCGGACGCCCACATGCAGAAACCGTTAATCTCGTATTGCTGCCGCCGCCGCCGCCGCCGCCGTCCAGTTTCATCTTATATAACCTAACCATGCGAATCTCCTTCGTCATCGTGCGTTGTCGTCGTCCGTCGGTGTGGTCAAGCGGAAATTTATGCAAAATAGTGCGATCGCGCCCGCAAAAAAGAGAAAGTTTTCCATCCCGCTCTTTCGTCGCGGTAGTGCAGGAGCATTCCGCAGATCGGCACGGATATCGATAACCTTTTGACATCTGCATCATCCTTCGCTATGGGAAACTTTCGACCTGGGTCATCGCACATCGGTCTACATCATTCCGCGCGATCAACAGCTGACTCAAAAGATCAAAAGTATGGCACCTTATGCATAGCTCTGGTTCGCAAGATCACACTTTCGCTTTCAATTTGATCGATCTCGCTGTTAGCAGGTCCACCACCACTCTTCGTCGCGGCAACGATAGGCGGCTTTTGTGTGCTAATTTTCTCTCACACAAAACACACGGCTCGTTCCGGTTCCACTTTCGATTTCGATCGGTCTCACTCGTGGGTTCATTGTTTTATTCTTTTTTTTGTGGATTCGATCCGCCCGGACCGCCCGGACCGATCCGAACCGCACCATACAATGAATGATTTATTGCCGTAATTGTATGGGTTTTGCTGATCGGTGCTGGTAAATGATACATTGCGATTTTATTGAACCGGAAAATTGGATGAACTGGTGGAAGAGCACCGGCAATCGAAAGAGGAAGACGAATGATGCGAGATTTGCTCCATGAAAGTGATCGTTAAATATATTCTCAGATGTTGATTCACTTTCATTGAAATATGATCAGAAATAAATTCATACCTATTTTATGAGTTTGTGTTCAACTTCATGTTTTATTTGAATGATTAGAAAAAAAATGCGAAAATACTCGTGGTTTTCAATGAAGATTTCTTTAGAGATATTTTTACTTTCAAACGATGTTAGCAAGATATAAGAAGAATAAAAAAAATCGTCCAGCACATCCTTGATAACAGTTTGTGGCCCTTCAATATTTAATAAATAATGCACTCTTACCGAGGTATTGCATATACAATAGGAAGCATTGTGATCGGATGGATATAATTATTACAAAACACAAGGACCACGTGTTCGAGTTGAAATCGAATTTCAGGTTGTCGTCTGCGTTCATAGGTCCTCTCTTGGTGTAGCGGTAACTCGCCCTGTCTAGTTAATTGGGAATCGTGAGTTCGATGCTCACCGAAAATACGTGTAATATATAGGAATATTTACCTTCAATTTGTCCATTTAATACAATTGCAAAGTATATATAATAATAAGATTCTCGGTAGTTGTTAAACAGGCACATACATCCTTCATTGAACGGTCTACTTTTTCACACAGGATGCGCACCGAAACCTGAGAATAATTCTTTTTGAATTCTAAACAGGATTCACTTCCAATATTGAGCAAAATTCACAACAAATCGAGAAAGATAATCTTTGAAAATCCCTAGTGAAATTCTCTTCAAAATACCAAGCAAGATTCTACTCAGATTCATGAACAGGATTCTTGAATAGCTTTTGCTCTAAGATTTGAATGATAATTGCTCTAACTCCTTCGAAGGATTCGCACCACATTCTTTATATCATGAGCGTGATTTCTGTCAAAAATCCAAAGCATGATTACTCTAAGATATTTTAAAAATAATACTTCTTATAATTCTGAACAAGATTCTGAGCAGGATCCTGTTCAAAATCCTGAAAAAATCTTCAACATGGTGCGCTACTCCTTGGAATCTGAAATGTCGGAGTCATAAACAGTAATCACTATAAACAACACTCGGAATCCTGAGCAGGATACACTTTAACAAAATATACTTGGAATTCTGAAGCAAATTCACTCAGCATATCAAAATGGATTACACTGTGTCCTAAGCAGAAATAACTCTGAATCCTGGGAAGGGCTTGTTTAAGAATTTTGAGCGAGTTATTTGTAATAATCCTGAACAGTTTTTTTTTTTCCATATTTACTTGATACTTGATGGGCTAAAATCCGCTACGTTGAATCTACTCCAAACGAATAGTTCTTCTAATTCTTCTCCACTGGGATCGTTCCTGAGCTAATCGCTACCAGTCGCTTTGAACGTTAAGTGCCCTTGGGTCTTCCTCAACTGCAAAAGCCTTCCACGAAGTCGACGGCCTCGTCCGGATTCTCTACTGAATATTATTTTTGCTTGTCGTTCTTCCGGCATTCGTACCACGTGACCAGCTCAACGCAGACTGCCGTGTTTTATTAGGCTGATGAAATTCACTTCTTTATATACTTGGTACAATTCATGATTCATGCGGCGTCGCCAGATGCCAGATTTTCTTGTTTTCCGTCGAGTATTGTTCGCAGCACACTACGCTCACAAACCCTGAACGCTTTCCGGTCGACCTCTTTCAACGTGCACGATTCATGGCCGTATAGCACAACCGGAAGGATTAGTGTCTTACATGGCGCGAATTTTGTTTTCTTCTGCAGACCTACGGGACCTCAGTTGGTTACGGAGCCCGTTAAAAGCTCTTTTTGATGCTGCCTTTTCACCTCGCGGGTAACATCATAACCGCAAGTCTCTTTAGTGATACTATATTCTATAGAACTATACTCTATAGAGTACTAAGGTATACAAATTCTTCCGCAACTTCAAATCGTTCATCGCCCAGCAACACTTCACTACCAACATTACGATTGGAACCACGCTGTCTACCGATGATCATGTACTTTGTTTTGCTGGTATTTATGGTAAGTCCAATCCTCTCAGTCTCTCTTATGAAAGGCACGAATGCCTCTTCCACGGCTGGACCATCGATTCGTATTGTATAGATATCGTCCGCAAAACCTAGGAGAATATGCGACTGCGTGACGATGGTGCAGCTTCTTGGCACGCCTAATAGCCTCTTTCGAGAGCAATGTTGAACAAAAGATTCGAAAGCGCATCTCCTTGTTTCAATTCATCTAAGGTTACGAAGGAGGTCGAAACCTCATCCGTAACCCACCTTCATGATTTCGATCCATCTAACGTTGCACGAATCAGTTTAATCAGCTTCGTCGGAAAACCATGTTCTATCATTATCTGCCATAACTTATTTCTCTTCACTAAATCTTATGCCGCCTTGAAATCAATAAACAGATGGTGAGTCAGCAAGTTGTGTTCCCGGAACTTATCAAGGATTTGTCGCATTTGATCCGTTGTTGATCGGCCCCACGAAAACCAGCTTGGTATTCTGTGGTATAGTCTGTGTACCTTCTTATACATAGGGCAGACAAGGCTCTCCAGCCAGCTAGCAGGCAGTTTTTCTTCCTCCCATATCCTTTACAGAGTACGGTGCAGTGTTCATTACCTTGCTTGAAAAGTTCGACCGGGAGCTCGTCTTTTTCAGCAGCCTTACTGTTCTTCAACTTTCTGATTGCCTTTTGAACCTCATCTAGCATCGGAGACTCCACACCTTGTTCATCATTGCTGATGGTTAGTCTGTTCTCAGACGCGCTCATGTTTTCTCCGTTCAACAAATGCTCAAAGTGCTCTTTCCGCCTGGCAGCCACCATGGTTTTGTCTGTCAGAAAATTATCTTCACGGTCACACTGCAACACTGTTTTTTCCGCACGCCATTGACAGTTTCGTAAAATCTCCGCATATCATTTTGTTTAATGCTGTTCTGCGCCTCAGTAATAATGTCTTCTTCATACTGCTTTTTTTCTGCAGTGGATTATTTTCTCGGCTGCTCTCGCTTCCTTCTACCGCTCTCTATTCCGCGGGTATCAGACACTAACATCCGACAATCTTCTCATCTGTCACCTTTTGGCACTCCTCATCAACCCAACCGTTCCTAGGTCGTATATGAGTACTACCTATCACTGCTGTGCTCACCGCTCTGTTGATAGATGCCTACAGATTGTTGAGGTTGTCAAAACGTTGGTTCCCCTTATCCGCTCATCAAGCTTCCGGCGGTATTCAACTGCTACGCCGTCTGTTGAATTGAATGTTGTTGAATTTTCGACCAGCGACGGTAATATTAGCGTCACCTTTTTGGGCTCCAATATTATTTTAACATTCGCTCCATAATTAAGCCGTGTGATCTCGATCCTCGATGTTTCCCACATCTGTTCCCATCGCCGCTATTATGTCTGCTGCCATTGATGTGGCTTGGCGGCAGCTATTTGTGACTATTCTGATGGTGAAAATCTCCGTGTTGTTCCACACTTCTGTTCGTTTACATGATCAAGAACTCCACGACGTTATTAAAGAGCAAAGATAATTTTCGAAACCACTACAGTTCGTACGGAGCAAAGCACTCTCCAAACAGGCTTGTTGTGGAAGTACAATGAGGTGGAATTCCTGAATGGTAGGTCCATTGCGGAAAAGCGATTCCGCTGTCTTGAGCGTCGTTGAGCTTCAAAGCCTTAATTATACGACAACGTGAAGACCCTGATTAGTCAGTACCAAGAAAAAGGGTATGCTCATAAGTAAGGTGACCAGACGTCCCGCGTTTCGCGGGACAACGCAATTTTCAACATGATATTACTGCGTCAAATCTAATTGTTTGACTAAACTGAGCAGTTAGATCATGATTTAGACCTAAAATGTTTGTAGAATACACATCCAATACGAATAATGTTAAATTGGGAACGAGATCTGACAGGGTGTCCCGCGTTTTGCGGGACATATATGGTCGCTTTAAGTCATAAGGCAAGTCCAGAGGAATTAACCTGCTTCGATCCCACCGTTGAATCCAAGGAAGCCAAACAAGGTGCGACTAGTGTGGGACGCAGCTGCTAAGGTATAAGGCCAATCGTTCAACTCAGCCCTTCTTGCTGGACCTGATTTTCTCGCATTGCTTCGAGCTTTTTTGTCTTCATTTCGTCAGTTCGAGGGGGCCATCTGTGTCGATAGCTGCGAGATGTTCTACACGAAAAAAAAAACAGTTTACCTAATTTTGAGTCGACTTTACCCAAAATTAAGTACAGTCGACTCTACACATCTCGATGTTCTACATCTCGATACCTCTCCCTATGTCGATGATTTCATAAGTCCTTTCAGTCTGCATACATTTTCACTCTCCATATCTCTATATCCTCCTTATCTCGATATCTCCATATCTCGATGTGTTTCTGTTGATTTTTCGTTCTTAATTTTCTCTCTGTATGTCGATATGACCAATATCGAAGGTTACTAGAGTTTTGGGATTCAAAACAAATTAGGAGCGCAAAATGACGTCTGTTTGTGTATTACTTTCTTGGCAACGGAGTGTTTTTCAATCTAGTATTCACCAAACATCTGTGCTTTGTCTCGATCTCTCCCTATCTCGATGGTCCCTTCGAAATCGAGATGTAGAGAGGTGACTGTAAATCGATTATTCTCTCAACCCAAAATCTCTCGGTATTCTCTCTCGTCCCCACCAATGTTGTCAAAAATAGAGAGAACTGCACCTACCCAAGAGGGGTAGTTTGGCCCAATAAATTTGGGTAAAATGAATTATTCTCAAGCTTGGGTTGAATGAACTCAATTTTGCGATGAATGAAACCAAATTTGAGTAAATTTTTCTTATGGATTCAAAGGCAAAGAACCTAATGGCGGCCTTGGGAATTTAGCCAAATTTGGGTTATAAGGCTCAACTACGGTTTTGCGTTGAAACAACTCAGATTTGAGTAGATTTTTTGTGCTCCATTATCTTAAAAATTAAATTTATGAAAGCTTTGTAGAACATCAAATTTGTGTAAAATCAAAAATAGTTCAAATAAAAAGTAGTTTACTCCAAATGTTTCCTCATTTTACTAAAAAAATATCTTTGTTTGATCATACCTTCATCAATATTCTACCGATTCCAATTATGTTTGCATGGTTTAGAAGCTAACTTAATTGTTTTCAAACTTTTCATACGCCATATTTCACTAAAAAAATGTTTAGACCAAATTATTCAACAAAAACTGCTCAAAAACATGATTTTTTAATGAAAAACGCCAGTTTTTTTTGTCAGTTAAACAATATTTTAAAAGCTGAAACTGGTTTTCCTCATTTGTTAAACCTTTGAAAAGGACTTGTCAACAATTTTTGAATAATTTTGAAACAAAAATATTTTTGCTCGTGTTGAAGAATATATGCACTATTCAACTAGTAATTAAAACAAAATGCTTTATAAACACAAGTTTTTTTGGAAAAATGTATTTTTTGGCGAAAAAACTTAAATAATCCAAAGATATTCGATTTTATAAAATCATGTTTTTGTGTAGTTTTTGTTACAAAACTAAGCCAAAACATTTTTTTAGAATAATGTGTTGTATAAACAGTATGGAAACAACTATGTTTTGCTTGAAAAACATGTACATACAAATATTTGAAATCGAATGAGTATTTATGAGTTTATGGTCAAACAAATATGATATTTTTGGTAGAATGAAAAAAAATCGAAAAAACTACTTTTAACAAAAATTGTTTCGATTTAAGTCAACTTTAATGTTCTACAAAGTTTTCATAAATTTAATTTTGAAAATAATGATGCTAAAAGTTTCAGATTTGGTTAGAAATAACCGAAGTTATGGTGACTACACTAAAGGCCATTTTTTATAACTTGAAAATTCACCTTCAAGACGCTTGCGCCACCCCTAAATCTTAATATTTTTGGCTCAAACTTTGAGTTTTCTCTTCTGATATGATTTAAATTCATAAGAGCACACGAATTTTTGGTTTTGAGAACTTTTGAAAATAAGCCACACCCTAGTGTCTATGCGCAAAAAATCGCTAAAAGGTAATGCAGAATTGGAAATTCTACAGGATTTTTTTACTTTCATATTATTCTCAGTGTATGAGAAAATCAAAAATGGCCCTTTGCAAATCAATTTACTTATGATTTGACACAAATACATTATCCTCTGATTGCCTGTAGAACAACAGGAGTGTTGCCAAAATAATTAACCTATTGAAAGACGATATTTTATATGTTTCTCAGTATATTGAAGTTTATGCGCTACAATCTTCAGATAAGGAAAGCATTGAAAGGCTCAATTATTACCAATGCATGTTTTGTTGGCTAATTCCAATCAATTAATTAGTTGTGTTCGATTTTTTCAATGATTTTAAACTGTGAATAAATTGAATCGCAATTGAATATGGTTTTCTGGCAACCTATTCCCGTAATAAATAGTGATTGCCGAAGAAAGCAAAGTGAATTAATTTTAATTTGTGATTTGAAGCATAAAAATTCAGTATTTTTGAGTGTTTTATAGACGAATCAAAAGTTTAATAGAGCATAAGTGATAGGCGTAGCTTTTGTGACAAATTGGTATTGGAGCGGAGAATTGGACATTTCAAAGTGGTGAGCTTTTCTTAAGCTGTTCTTGTGTTGTTTTATTCGGCAGCTCACAAATGACGATTATTTCGTAAGCATTTATTTCATTCCATGATAGAACCCATATTTTATAATATTTTTGTGAAAGATCAAGTTTATATGGAAGATTATAGTTCAAGGAATATAGAGTTCTTTTTTAACCTTTGACCTTGACGCTTGCTGCTGGGCAGTTCGTCAAGAAAGCCAAGTTTTTTTTCCTTTTCGGGTCACGCGCCTTTTTTTCTGAGTGCTTTTTTATAGCCGAGCAAACGAGTGAAGCCGAAAGTGGATTGTGGCTGCACAGTGAAGGATAAAGGATCAATTGGTGAGCTCGTTTCATGCTACTATTTCTAATCTAGAAAATATGTATGACTGCACATTTAATCGTTACAATTGTGGGACGTAAACTATGAATTGTTCGTCACTGTGAGTGTAGACACAAACTCTGATTCATGAATTATTTATGTTTCACATTTTTTTTTATTTTCAGAACACCCCTTTTTACCTTTATTTTTGTAATAAAAAAAAAACTTTGAATGGTTCGACACTACAAGTGTAGACTTGCGAAAAGTTCACTTTATTCAACAAACTTTGGATGGTTCGCCACTGTAAGTGTCGGCATAAGAATAAGAGTGTTCTATGATGTTCCAACCAATCAAGTTTTTTGTTTCTTTTCAAATAAGTAAAATATAATAACACATGCTTTCGTCCTGACAGCTGTAGGAATGTTACATTTAGGTATTTGTTCAACAAACTTTGAATGGTTCGTCACCTCAATTGTCGGCATAATTTTCCACTACATAGAAATTGTTCATATCAAATGAAAATATTATATTTACAAATAAGCATGTATATATCTCACAAATCATTATTTATCATGGTCTAATCGCCTATCAAAGTGAATCCTGTGACCCAACGATCCTCCCCATTAACAAACATCCCTCCCAGTAACCTTTGTGGAGATGCAGAGGCAAAAACTGTCTCCAAATAGCAAAGGTTACACACTAATATTCCTTCCCCCAATCCCACCTGACTGCAAGGACGTGGCCGGCGCCGTTATTGACCCTGTATAAATAGAGGCACTGAATTATGCACATTGAAGAAGATTATGGCCAATCCCAGCCAAACTTCTAGTTGATTCTTTGTGCATTTTCACTGACTTCGGTCAATCACGGAATAGCAACCATTGATATGTGTAGTCAGTCTAAGCTAAGCTAAGCTAAGCTAAGATTATAGTTCAAGGAATATATTGAGTACATTGAAGTTAACTCTTGTTCCGTAGATAAATTTTTACAAGGACGATAAGTGAGTGCTGCTGAAAATACCCTCAGGGTGCCTAAGCCATCATTTACCCTATTACGTCGAAAATACTGAGTTAAATTCTCTTCTGAACCCTGAGCAGAAATTTCTCAATTGTCCCAAACTGGATTCTCTTCGTCTGTTTAAGACCCGTAGCAAGATCTCTCCAGTATCCTGAGCTAAATACTCTGTAGAATCCTGTTTAAGATAGTATTCAGAGTCCTGAGTAGGATTCTAAACAAATTCCTGTACAGAATTCACTTATTCAATTTATTTATTCAATTTGTTTCATTACAAAATGATGGTGTTACAATTACGAATTCCACTGAACATTGTTCGATAAAGGGGGCTCACTTGCTGAGCCGAACTGAATAAAAAAAGAACATAAGAAACTAAGGGTCCTGAACAAGATCTACTCAGAATCCTAAGCAGATTCATTCTGAATATTGATTTGATATCTTTGACACTCCTGACTCGTATTCTTTAAAATTTCAAAGCAAGAATCTTTAAAAATATTGAGTAAGGTTCGCTCAAAATCCTGACAATGATTTAATCAGCAGGAAATTATAATATTTTCAGAACACTTCTTAGAGTCCTTAGCGCGATTTTTTGCAAGAAAACATCTAAATTGTGATCAAACCTGTTTATTATTATTATTAATATTTTTTTCAAATATCTCAGGTCTCTCTGAAGTTAGAATACGAATCAACATTTACTTACGAAATGGAATCGTAACCGAATCTTTCGAGGTAAAAGAACTTCAGTCTTCAAGGCAATGCACCAAGTTGAAGTCCTTTCGAAGATGATCGATAAGACCCAAGAAACATATCACAGAACAAGCGCTAATTCTATTTAAATTACTTAGCTTGCCCCAGCCATGTACGCTAATGGTAGGTGATAATGAGATAATTATAGCATTACCTCATCGCATACCTGAAGACGATTCGAGCCAAAACCTGTTTCAAAGGTAATTATTGATTGTTGTGTATCGTCAATCAAGATTACAGCACAAAACGGGTCTCATTCGGAAACCGTTTGCTAACTTGGGTCATCCAGGTCAGATACCTAGATACCTGCAGGGTACTCGTAGGATCAATGACGATTACAACTGACATCGATTTTATAGTGCTCAAGCATTCATGAAATAGAACTGAATTTAAACAACATTGCAACAATGTTACTAATCAATTTCGATGCTATTCATATAATAAAATTAATCAACAAAACCCTTTGTTTGAACGTTTATTCAATGGAATTTGTTTTTGACGAATCAGCAATTTTCGAAATCTACAAAAAAAAAAGTTAAATCAACCACTGCAAATCCTCGGTTCATTGGAATACTCCAGAGCCACAGCAGATATGTGGTTGATGATTATATTTGAACTTTTTTATTCGAGTTAGCCCGAGTAAAAATTAAATAGTTTAGTCAAAACTAAAGTTTCTTTCGAATTTTTATCTCAAAAACGCTTGCATCCCTTTTGGGAATCCAAAATGAAAAATGGCTAATTGTTTTGAGGAATTTTTTTCCGGAAACACCATAGCAAAAATTACTCGGGTTAGCTGAACGCAACCCCTGCGGGAGCTCCAACGCGATTGATTGTATGTTTTGTAATCGATTTTGGGGGAGCCGTTTCGCGGTCCATTGGGCTTGGCACTGTTTGCGGGCACTGTGCGGTTTTGATTTTCCGGCAATCCATAATGCCGGCAGGCAAAAAAAGCTTGGAAAAACGGGATGAAGTGGGGTTATTCATGATGAGGAAGCACGTGTTTACTGATTGTTGCTCTTCCAGGTATGGAGCATAGGTTTACTGAAAGACTTTGTTCTCGTGTGATATTGGTTTATGATATTATTTTGGGTGTTTTTTTATGTTTCCGGGTTTTTAACTTTTCATGGATGATCTGGTTGGTTTGTGTTGAACACGAACAACAGATATTTTTGCGAACTTGACCACCGTGGAACGATTCAATAATTTTTCGGGCTACTGTATGTGGTTTTGAACACTATGGAGGAGCTTGTGCAATGGAACAAAATTGATTGATTTTAAAGTTACAATTTCACTCTACACATAATCCTGCTCAGCTTTCTTACGATATTTCAGCTCATGTATCTAAAGAGAAACTCGTTCAGGATATTGAAGGTAAACTTGCTCAAGATTCTTGAGAGATTCCTGTTCAGTATTCTAGAGAGTATTCTGCTCAGTATTCTGAGGAGGAACCTGCTCAGAATTCTGAGGAAAATACTGCTCAGGATTTTGAGGGGTATCCTGTCCAGGATTCTGAAATGAATCCTGCTCAGGATTATAAGGAGAATCCTGCTTAAGATTATAAGGAGAATCTTGCTCGATTCTGATGAATATCTGCTCAGGATTCCGAAAAGAATCGTGCTCAGGATTAAAATGAATATCCTACTCCGGATTCTAAAGAAGAAACATGCTCAAGATTATGAGGAGAATCTTGCTTGATACTGAGGAAAATCTGCTCAGGATTCTGAAGACAATCCTGCTCAGCATTCTGATGAGAATCCTGTCCACGATTCTGAGGAGAATAATGCTCCAGATTCTAAGGAGAATCCCGCTCAAGATTATAGAGAGATTCTTGCTCGATTCTGTGAAAACCCTGCTCAAGATTCTGAGAATAATTATGTCAAGAATTCTAAGGAGAATCCTGTCAAGGATTGTGAGGAGAATCCTGCTCTAGATTATGAGGAGAATCTCGATTCTGAGGAGAATGCTGCTTAGGGTTCTGAGGAGCATCCTGCTCAGGAATATGTGGACAGTTCTGCTCAAGATTCTGAGGAGAATCCTGCTCATGATTTTGAAAATAATCCTGCTCAGGATTCTGAGGAATAACCTGCTCAAGATTTTGAAAAGAATGCTGCTCAGTTTTCTGAGGAGAATCCCGCTCAGGATTTTGAAGAACATCCTGATCAGGATTCTGGGGAGAATTATGCTCAGGATTCTTGGGAGAATCCTGCTCAGGAAACTGAGGAGAATCCTGCCCAGGATTCTGAAGAGAATCCTGCTCAGGATACTGAAGAGTATCCTGATTAGGATTTTGGATAATCGTGCTCGTTTCTGTAGAAAAACCTGCTCCTGATCCTAAAAAGAATCTTTTTTAGGATTTTGAGGAGATTCCTGCTCGTGATTCTAACAAGAATCTTGCTCAGGATTCTGAAGAGAATCCTGCTCAGGATTTCAAAAAGAATCCTGCTCAGAATACCAAAGATATTTCTGTTCAGGGCTGTGAAGAGAATCCTGCTTGTGATTCCAAAGATAATTCTGCTCAGGATTCCGAAGAAAGTATATCTATGGATTTCGAAGAGAATGTTGCTCAGGATATCGAGGAGAATCCTACTTGGGTTTTCGAAGAGGATTCTGAGTAGAGTTCTGAGGACCATCCTGCACAGGATTTTTTTAATGAAAATTCTGCTCATTGTTTTGAGGAAAAAACTGCTCAGGATTCTGAGGAGAATTTTTCTCAGGATTTTTGATAGAATTCTGTTCAGGATTCTTAAGAGTATCATTGTCTGGATTCTAAGGAGAGTCTGGGTCAGGATTCTGAAGAAAATCCTGGTTAGGGTTTGTAAGAGAATCCAGGTAATGATTTTGAATAAAGAATCCTGCTCAGGATTCTGGAGAGAATGCAGATCAGGAGTCTGGAGAAAATCCTACTCACGATTCTGTAAAGTATCCTGCTCATGATTCTGGAGAGAATCTTGCTCAGGACTCTGGAGAGAATCTTGCTCAGAACTTTGGAGAGAATCTTGCTCAAGATTCTAAAGAGAATCTTGCTCAAGATTCGAAGAGTATCTTGCTCAGGACTCCGAAGAGAATGCCGCTCATAAAATTTAAGAGAATCATGCTCAGGATTTTGGAGGGAATCCTCTCAGGATTCTGGATAGAATCCTGCTCAGGATTTTGAAGACAACCTGCTCAGGATTCTGAAGAATATCCTGCTCATGATTTTTCAAGAGAATCCTGCTCAGGATTCTGGAGAGAATCCTGCTCAGTGTTCTGGAGAGAATTCTGCTCAAGATTCTGGAGAGATACCTGCTCAAGATTCTGAGGAGAATCCTGCTTAGGATTCTGAAGAGAACCCTACTAAGGATGCAGAGGACAATCTTGCTCAAGATTCCGAAGAGATTCTGGAGAGAATCTTGCTCAGGATTCTGAAGAGAATACTGCTCAGGAATTTGAAGGGAATCCTGTTCAGGATTCTGGGGAGAATCTTGCTCAGGATGTTGGAGAGAATTCTGCGCAGGATTCTGGAGAGTATCCTGATCAAGACTCTGGAGAGAATCCTGCTTAGGACTCTGAAGAGAATGCTGCTCATGAATCTTAAGAGAATCAAGCTCAGGATTCTGGAGAGAATCTTGCTCAAGATTCCGTGGAGAAACTTGCTCAGGATTCTGAAAATAATCTTGCTCAGGATTCCGAAGAGAATACAGCCTAGGAATTTTAAGAGAACCCTGCTCAGAATTCTGGAGAGAATCCTGCTCAGGACTCTAGAAAGAATCCTTCAGGACTCTAGAAACCCTGCTCAGAATTTTTTGAAAAAATCCTGCTAAGGATTCTGGAAACAATCTTGCTCAGGATTCTAAAGAGAATCTTTCTCAGGTTTTCGAAGAAAATTGTAACGAGGATCCTGCTCAGGATTCTAAAGAGGTTGCTGCTCAGAATTCTGGAGAGAATCCTGCTCAGGATTCTGGAGGGAAACAAGCTCAAGATTCTGGAGACCATCCTGCTCAGGATTCTGGAGAGATACCTGTTTAAGATTCTGGAGAGAATCCTGCTCAGGATTCCGAAGAGAACCCTACTTAGGATGCTGAGGAGAATCTTGCTCAAGATTCTGAAGAGAATCTTGCACAGGGTTCTGAAAATAATCTTGTTCAAGATTCTTGAGAAAATCTTGCTTAGGATGCCGAAGAGAATACTGCTCAAGAATTTGAAGAGAATCCTGCTCAGGACTCTGGAAAGAATCTTTCAGGACTCTGGAAATCCTTCTAAGGATTCTGAAGACAATCTTGCTCAGGGTTCTGAAGAAAATCTTGCTCATGATTGCGAATTTCCTGCTCAGGATTTTAAAGAGAACCATGCTTAGGATTCTGAAAAATAATGAGGAATGATGCTATGGATTCCACAAAGAATTCAGATTTGGTTTCTTGCAAGAAAGTTGCTCAAGATTGTTTGGAGAATGCTGCTCAGATTTCTAATAAGGAGTGTTTCTCAGGATTTTTTAGACAGCTCATCTCAGTGTTTTTAGTCGGATTTTGCTCAAGATTCTGTGGATAATCGGCTTAAGACTTTGCAGAAAACGCTGATCTGGGTTCTGAGGAGAATACAGCTTCAAGATTTTTAATCAGTTTTCTTTATATTATTTAATGGCTCTTTTTTTTTTTTTTTTTTTTTGTTTTGTACATCTGTATCTTAAATCTTGCATGAATAACGGGTTCCTTTTTACAAGCGCAAACTAGTTCAGATGCTCCTGCTGTTGTTACGCAAATCAATTTGTATATCGCCACCTGACTATAATGAAATCGATCCCGACTTCAACGATCCGGTTTTTGACCCTCACTTGTGGCACGAGCAAACCAGTAGATATCGATCGTACCATGCGCCAAGACAAGGAAGAAAGCAATACCTGCTCAAGCCCAGGCAGCAACCATCCTAATGATCAATCAATGGCTTTACTCTTTCAACTGCTGCAAAAAAGGTGCAAAACCGAATGTAATCGCCTTAAGGCAGCACAGTTTGATCGATGGCAGAAAATTGACCGGGCTGTGCGAGATTGAATAAGTGGTTTCACTTATGCGATCTGTCAAAATAAATCAATCATCGACGATTGGATCACATTGGTTAAGATTTAGACGAAATGGTTATTAACTTGTTTTAGAGCCTATGAAACACTTCTGACCGTGCAAGAAGGTCAGAATGCTCTTCGCTCATGTGAAAGGAATCCGATTGAAGTGATTCATAACTCAGATCGATAGGCACCATCCGAGTGCAGGATTTGACGTGTAGTTTGAGGCTTCTTTCGGAGAAATAAGGTAGCCAGAATAAATAGAAAGTCGTTTGTTCTCAAAATTGGTGAGCTCGTTCCAAATTAATTATATCATATTTTTACTTTTCCACTCATAAGTCAACTTTGTGATTAATTCGGTAGGCAAAAAACAACTTTATTGATAGACTGGATTAGTTCAGCGATCGATAAGCATGAAACTATAAATCAAACTTTTTCCATAAATGTTTAAAGCCTAGAGATTCACAATTTGATTAAATTGCTTCTCGTTCTTTAATACACAGTCTTCCATGTTGGAATAAAACATTATATAAATGAAGCTTATAATGAAGGTGACGGAGCAAACTCACCTGTGCCTTAAACAAATCTCGAGCTGACATAATATTCCGCAAAAAATGGATTTCTTTCAATTACTCCAACGATTTCAATTTGCGTACCTACACCTAATCCAAATTAATTGCCCACTGGCCGACGCTGAATCGCTTACTAAACGACAGCAGATAAGTGGTGCGAGGCCACACGGATTGCTCTCAATCTTGCGTCGAATTCGACCATTTTCCGACGCAAAGCCCCATTCAGGGTCATTGTCAATTATCGCCGACCGTCGAAGTTATGTTCCAGCATCGCCACACAAATGGCTCCCGGTCAGAGTTGCGATAATAATTCCGCAGGCCGTCCCCCCGGAAGGTCGTGGGTCGTTAAGTTTTACGAGGGTGCAAATCGTGTCACTTTTTTTTTTTTTGCTCTCGGGAATTACCTTTGATAAAGTTCGAAATACGCTATGAACGAGAACGGTAATGAGCGCAGCAGCACAAAATTTAGTACCTTTGCCGTGAGAGGTCGTTTGGTGATGATTTTTATGGCGACCCGGTTGAGTGCCTTCGTCAATAATTCGGTTGTAATTCGACGTTTGATATTGAAGTTTGAACGTGGCTTTCCATCCCTTATGGAGTCTTCCATCATTATGTAAGGTATTCATGGAAGAGGTGGATAATCAGACTCCATCAACTCATTAGTGTTGAAAATGCTTCAAATTTCACTACTTCAATCGAATTTTTCTCACTGATTTCGTGAAGTAAGCCTGCAGCAAATATGCTGAATTTTTATCTCATTTTTTATTGGAGTGGAAACTCCACCCTTACACTCATTAACATCTCTGATGTGGCATCCTTCAGTCATCGATATTAATTACATCAACCATCATCGGCAGTGGCAAATGGGGTCCCAGTAGACATTTTGCATCGGTTAGTCAGAAGGTGATGTGATAGCACATCGTGTGGGACGAATCGAATGACCTATCAACTTTTGCGATGACTACGCTGAAAAATAAATTACTTCATCATTGCTGTCACTATCGGTGAGGATGAGGCTTTTGAAGGAGGAAATTATCAATGCGCCTACGGTAGACGATGATAGTGCAGGGTAATATTCATTGAATCCATCATGGAATTTTTTTCGGTGAATTCATCATGGGATTGACTCAGGACTAGACATGGGCAAAAAGAATCGGAGCCGTTCAGAAGATCCGGATCACTCAAACGAACGAGCAATCCGTGGCTCTTTTTCGGCGAGAGTCGGTTCATTTGATCAGCACGGATCAGACAGAAAGTTACCCGAAAAAAGAACGAACCGATTGACACGTGCCTTACATTGCGCGCCACGGCACACATGCAAACACAGTTTGCTGCAGCTCCGCATTCTCAGCATACACTGCCAAACAACTAATTAGCCCCGCTTACTTGCAATCAGGCAGATGAAAGATGTATGTATGTATGTAGGTAGCCACCAATCCTTGCTTGAGTCTTGCTCTGCATGCGGCTCCACTCAACAGTAAGGTCAAATTTTATTACCAATCTGCATTCAACATATCGCTGTATGAAGGGCCAAAAGGGGGGTGGCGGACCCGTAAGTAGAAACACTTACGCGAAACCCGCGGGAAATAGAGAATCTCCTTCCAGCCATATGATCCAACAGATTGAGTATTAGAATTTGCAATACTTGTCGAGCTTTCCACGGAAAGGTTTGTTTGAAGAAGGGCGCTTCAAATCTTTTACAAATGTTGGAGAGAAAAGTACTAGACGCGAACGACTAACACTTTTCCTCCTGACTCCGATTGGCACTCCACTTCATTGTCCAGTTGTAAATTCAATGATGCCCTGATGCTCCCTCCCTCCCCAAAACATGATAAATTCAATTATAGTGATATTTAATATAGTAGATAAGATTATAATATATAATAATATGATAATAAAATATGAAAATAAAATGGTAGTAACAATAAAGTAAAACAGCATCTGAATGCATGCAGTATTATATCGGCCGACATGTATTTTTCTGTTGAATATTTGTCCTACTGATGATATTAGGCTGGTCGAGGGAAGAATGATAAAAATAACCAAATAATTTGAATAAAAATAAAAAAATCAGCGATTTGTCAATAATGTTTCCGGGTACATCAAAAACAAAATTACAGCTTCCATATGTTTAGGGAGGACAAAAAAAATAATATTACATCCGACGCTTCGTTTAATTCGCTGTACTGTAGTAAACAGAGACAATTACATTAAAGTCATTTTTAAATAGCAGCATGTAGTGCAAGGATGTTACGGCACATTCTCCTAGATTCCGGCTGACACCCTACTACATCGTCCATCTGTGACTTCTCTGATGCCCTAGTGCACCCACTCAATACCCAGCATATAATAAATGAAATAATTATAATAAAATATATAAAATGGAATATATAGTTGTATACGATATGAATACAGATGTTTCAAAATTTCCATTCTTTAATTGTGATGAATTGAACCTCGTTAGGCAGTCTCCAAAATAAGGACGTATACAATTTCCGGAATAGAACGACATGCTGAAATATTAATAGCAGTGATTATGTTAGTATCTCCGATGACTCCATGATGCTTCTGAAAATTATGCCAATATTGACTCCGATTGGCACTCCACTTCATTGTCCAACTGCAACTTCATTGATGCCCTGATGCTCCCTCCCTTTCCCGTATATGTTATATACAGTAACAGTGAAATGTTGTTTATGATATAAAATATAATATATATAATAATATAGTATTAAGATATGAAAACGATATATCTAACAATATTCCATGATATACAGTACAACCCGACCCAATTAAATATAACAAATCATAATAATATATTTATATATTGACACGGCCCACGTACGATCTCAATCTAGAATGGGTTTGCTCGGCTCAATCTGTCTGTGTTGCACTACGAGATTCTCTGTAAAGAATGTTTATGAGGTAAGAACACGATCAAATTTGAAGCCAGGTTTGTTAAGTAAAAATTACAATCCATATACTCTGTAGACAAAGCCTGTAAATGTTAAAAGTTATTTTTCTCGAAATATCTGGTTTGATTTGATATGAGGACTGTGACAAACTTAATTAAAACAAAAAAAAATTAACCAATTTATATGCACACTTCAAGCAATGATCAAGAATAAAACAATCAATTTTAATAGAACCAAACTAAGGATAAAAAACTGAGCAATTGTCAGACCGTTAATCTGAAATTATTTCATTTAACATAAAGGGATATCAGTCTACTGTTCCACATTTTCGGTGCATTGACACAATGAAACAAGCATAATTATCAAAAGGCTGGTAAATATCTAGGAGAAAATATTTTGTTCTTTTCTTTTACGGATGTTGGAAATTGAGGGATACCATTAACGTGACATCAAAATATCATGTGGCGAACCTTATGGAACAGGTTGGTGTATCTTTTGGTCAAACATGAAATAATAAATTAGAGTTACGTTAACTAATGCTACAATTGTTCTGCAGCATGTTCTACAATGACGTTTAAATGAAGGCAATTGCGCTGTTCGGAAAATTTACAGGGCATTTATTTTGTCAAAATTTAGTTTGCCACAGTCTTAAACAAAGTATAATGACAGACAAACAGACGTGACACTTAGAGCAAATTCATGCATTTATTCATCTATGGTCAATGCTAAAATCCGTGTGTTTGGTCGATAGGCCAACATATGCTGGTAGTATGTAAATGTCAAATACAAACATAAACGATGCGAGCAATGCGAGTGGTGGATTAACCATCTGCCATAATTTGAATCTACCGTTGAAAATGTGCCCGATAGACAATGAGAGTGTGGCGTCTGTTTGTCTGTGGTAGAATTGAATATAAATTATTAAAGTATATTATAACGGATAATATAATATAACACATAACACTACACTGTATAGCATAATATAACACTGTATAACACAAAAGAATGTAATAAAATATAATCAAAGACAAGCAGACGTAACATCTAGAACAATTGTCAATTCAAAACCTAGTCACGAATATACTACCGCCCAATGCTAAAACAGAAATGTTGTTTGAGCGTCGCAGGTTTGCTTCCGAATGAGTCTGTGAATCAAAACTATTATTTCTCTATTGCATTTGTTTATGAATCCTATGTTTTTCTGCGAGGATAAATTTCAGAAAATTATTGAACAATAGAAATAAAAATAATCTATATAAATAAAAATGGAACAGTGTTTGTATGTCACGAAATAGCTTACGAACGGGTTAACGGATTTGAAACATTATTTCTCCGTTTTGTTCATCAGAGGTTCCGACGTGTTTGTGTGTATAAAAATCCCAGAATATTCACCGGGAAAGCCGGAAAAACGAGATTGGACGAAATTGTTATTTTGTATGGTACGATCCTTAGCGTATTCAACAGCCTACTTGATGACAAGTCGAAGTTTGCCGGGACCACTAGTAATAAAAAAATCATTTAATTGAATTTCAAATACGTAAAAAAAATCTGGAAACCATGTAAAACTGAAAGTGTTACAACGCATGGTAAAATTAGCTACAAGCATACTTGCATACTAAATATAAACAATTTAATATAAGGCCATATGATAATATCAACCTTTTAAGTACCGTAAACCGGGGGCAAATTAATCATTATTTCACAACTTCTTGTAATGTTATCCTTTGGAATTCAAATATTGTGAAATTTATTTCGGTAAAATCAGTACTCCATTGATCTCTATCAGTTCATGTAATCGGTTTTTTGTGAAATAAAATTTAACATATCATAAAATAAGTTTTAATATCGAAAATTGAAAATGACACTTTGGGGCGAAGTTGATCACTATATAATAAAGCATATTTAAGAATGTAAAATTTCCCTTTCTACTAAATTTAGGTCTCCTGAATCCGAAAATGATGTCAAAATTCTTACAACTCGTATATATCATCATTTTATTGCAAAATTTAATTTTGAAATCTGCATGATACGCCTAAATGTATGCAATTTCCCTTGGAATAAGCACGTTAATCAACAATAAACGGTTTTATGAGCGAAAACCTATTCTTGTAATGCTATACGATTTCAAAAATGAGTTCAGCAGTTCACACTGAAGTTTACACAACATTTTCAACACTCATTGTTTGCATGACGGCTTAGCACCAGCAGATTGTTTAGTACCGACATTTCCAGCAGTATTGCTAACACCTTCAAAAACTGTTAATATTTCTATGCAAAATTGACCATAATAAAAAAATAGTTCAAAATCATCATTAGACGTCTATAAACTAGAAAACATGGAATGTCTGTTTTGGCAACGGAGTATTAGGCATCCTTGAAAGGAAATGCTATTTGGTACCGACTTGATCAAATTCACCCCATTGATCAATTTGCCCCCGGATTACGGTACACTCCAAAATAAGGACAATATAAATTTTGTAGAGAAAAACGCAATGCAGAAATATCAAGAACAGTGATTAAGTTGATATGCAGACTGCATGATAATCCAATAAACAGATGTTATTTACTCCACTATGTTTCTGTAATGTTATTATAGAAAATAAAAGGCTACTGCCATTATACGTATCACAATGCTGACATGTAACGTAATACGATACATATAATAGAATACAATACAGAATAATGTTATACAATCCAATACATTAAAGAATAATACAATACAAAATAACACAAGATACTTCCGTTGCTTCCCGACCCTCTTGAAAAAAAAGGAAACATAATTCTGCAAATATTCATCCATGGTTATGAAAAATTTGTGTTAAAATACCTATATGAAATAAACATTAAACAAATAATTAAATTCACAATATTGAATTTCGAGGTAAATTCGAATTACAATTATTTTATGGATCTTTCATTCAAACAATGGCATCAAATTTCCTACCCAGCATTAGTTTCTAGCATACTTTGCATGAAAAAACGAGAATTGGCATAAAATTCTTGTAGGTCGAAGATTAGTGCTTTTCCCCTTAGTAAATCAGTTGTCAACTACGCTGCAACTTCGTGTTCTCTTGAAGAATAAAGTTGATGCATACAACCACACAAACAAAGTTCTCCTGCTCGACAAGTTCTACACATACTACAATATTCACTCTCCGGTCGCAACGCAAGAAGTGAGCAATGAAGAAAGACATTCATCTCCCTCTTATGCTCCACTCCAACACATCGATATAGTGCACGCTGAAATTTTCACACACTGTGGTTGTACTCATTTAAAGTCTTGTCATCTCCCATGGTCAATGGTCATTCCCTCGCACTCCAAATTTTCAACACAATTTCTCACCCATGTAGAATAAAACTTTAAGTATTTTTTATATGAAACCCTGTTCCACACCGACTCAAGATTGCGCAAAAAAAAATCCATGAATCAGCGCCTCGGAAATCTTACTCAACCACATATGTGACAAAATTTAAGCGTGTGTGAAAACCATACCTAATGCAAATATCCTTTCCAGCCGTGGAATGATTTCTCGTTTGGTCAGGCTATCGACATGGTAAACCTAGCTGCTCAAAGGAGTTTAAAAGGAACAGACTTACCAATTATCTGCATTATTTCCGTCGTACCTTTCGTCGTTACCTCCATTAGGGCTTTGTAGTGTTGGTACTATCACCACTCAACCCACTGAAACTGCAACCATTCCTTGCTACCACTTCACTTTTCTCAAAACATCGCACTTGTTCTCCCTCTCACTCAATGTCATATATAACAGGTCCGGCTCTCAGTATGCGTTTGATCGCCTCTCACTCCTTGGTTAGCACTCACTAATTCACACACAATCTCTGAAACGAAGCACTCTCACCACATACACTCCATCTCACGCTGAATATGAAAAGTAAAATATGGTGGCCCATGAATTGACCTTTTTTTTCGACACAAGCTAGAAAAATCATCATCTCTGGGCTGTTTTCTCAGAATATTCCATATCTTCTCGATCCGCCAGTCCTGGAACTTTATTGGAAAACAACACTATTGAATATCCACTTCCGTAAAACTATAATTTTCTCTTTAAAAGCCACAGCAATAAAACAAAACTGGACTGGCATGGCGCAGTGCTGCCGTGCGACTGAATACAGGCAGATGAAAGATGGAGAGAAAAAGTGCCCACTGGAATGGCAAAGCAGGTAGGGATAATCGAGAGTTTCAGGGGAAGAATGTACAAAGAATGAGAGAGCGAAAGAAACGAAAGGTAAAACGCATGTCGCACTACAGGGAGTGAACCGCTCTTTTTCGGTTCGCTCTTCCTTTGCGAGCCACCGAGAGACTGAGCCGTTCAAAAGATCCGGCTCACTAAAATGAGTGATACGGAATGGATCCGTTCACTAAAAAGAGCCGTTCTGCCCATCTCTACTTAGGACCCTAAAGAATCATGAGAATGATTTTCTCAGCCTTCTAAGTACTATGCAATCAGAATGCTGAGTTCAATTCAATTAGAGCCATGAAAGGAACTTGCTGAGATTCCAGAGCAGAATACAGGGTGTCCGCAAATTATCCGAACAGCAAAATATTGGAAAGATGATCTCGCATTGAAAACAATGAAATATCAATGTCCATGTACCTTTTATAATATATCTATATGTTAACACAAAATACAACTTTAAAAAATTTCGAAATAATTGCTTGTTACTGAGATAGGCAAATTTAAATTTTTCGGAGACGTTTTTCCTGAGGGCCGCTAGTCATACTAGAGATGTGTTATCCCTAAAACCTAAAAGAGATGAATCCAAATGTCCTATTATTATTTGAAGTAATCTACAGGTAAGCGGCTTCGAGTTAGACTGGAAATAGAAAATTGTACGGTTCAAATCCAGTGAGTTGTATGGACATTCCATTTCCGTCATAAAGCTCGGAAAACAGCTACCTTTAAGACACCTCAATACATGGATTGGTTGTGCAATTATTTGAAATTGGAAATGTGTCAAACTTACTTCGTAAGAATATAATAAGCCAATGTTTAAAACAATGCAAGAATATTGAATTGATTATGCTTGATTGTATAGAGCCATGTGTTCAAAGTTTGTACGGATAATTTGCGGACACCCTGTACGTTCAGAGTATGATTATTTTTATAATCCTAATCCAGATTCTCTCCAAAATTCTAAAGTAGAAAGCCGTTGAATGTATTCATTAGTTACGTTAACAAACTTTGGTATTTCTACTTTCATCCATAACAGAAAGCCATATCCTTCAATCTTTAAACTTCGCGAAGCGGGCCTGCCAATCGCCCAGCACCATAATTGTCACGACTTGCCAAACTCCGCCTCACCGATGTCACAATATTGACCTGTATGAGACATGTAGCCTTTCGCCTTACTAACCATGCGGGGGTCCAAAATGCAATGTGCGCATAAGGTCTCTAATCAATCGCCACGCGCAAACGCATTGAACTGTCGATAATTATCTTCCAATGCGCCGAATGTGGGTATTTGCCATAATAAGGCATGTGCAGTCACCGCGGAGCAGAGGAAATAGGCCCTACCCACTGGTCGCTATCAATTGCGAAAAATTTCGTGCACGGACCCACCTTCAACAACAACAACGTGTGTGGTCTTTGAAAAAGCTAACCCAGTAGCACACCCAAAGGCGAGCTACAGTTGGGTTCAGAATAATAGTAGAGAGAGGCGATTTTCTTACAAAACGCTCAGCTTTGGCGTTTTGTAACTTTTTTTCCGTACGAGTAGTTTGCATAAAAGTTTGACAAAGAACTACTATTACGATAAAGTAAGCAATCAAACAATTTTACATTTTCCCATACATTTTTTAAAAAGTTAAACACAAGGTGAAATCACTCAGAATGAGAGTGGTTTTATGATTCAAAATTTCTCTATGTTTTAGGTTTACACACTTTTTCTTCACTCATAGTTTCGAAAATTTTCACCCAAGCAATAAATTTGTTTTGATTTAGAAAATTATTTGCTGACGAAAAACTTTAAATTTTTCACAATTTTTAAGGCAAGAGTGTTTAAGGTACTTGAATTTCTTTGATAACTAAAGGGTGTACGGAATCAAATTGCGACACACATACATGTTTGGCAAAATTCGCACGTTCAACCAATCATCTTCAAACTTTCAGGGAATAAAATAAAACATGTTATGAATATTTTCCCATGTTTGTTTTGTTCAATTTCAATTCAAAATCCAGATGCACGAACTTTTCTCTTCACAATCTTCACAATACTTGGACCAACTTTTTTTTTGCTTGGCGGTCCATTTTTTTACATCTTCCTCCGATTTCACTTCTTTGGGATGCTTCCGAAGTGTCTGATGGCCCAATACTTTTCAACTAGCCGCTGTTCCGGTGCGTTCGAGAGGTTGAGATACCTTCGGCACGAAATTGACCTCCTTAGCCTTGTACCACTACAAAACCTCTTTAAAGTAATGGCACGAGGCCAAATCCAGCCAGAAAATCGTAGGACCATCGTGTGACCTCAGAAGAGGAAGTAGACGCTTTTCGAGGCATTCCTTTAAGTACACCTGTCCATTGATTGTTCCAAATTAAACGAATGGGGTGCTTTTCTTTTCACACGAGCAAATTGCTTGCCAAATCATATATTTTTTGGCAAATTTTGACATCTTCTACTATCTAATGTCCTCAGGGACATCGAACTTGTGATGAGCAGTGAAAAACTGAAGCCATGTAAGTCTGCATTTACATACGTGTCATCATCCATAACGAGGCAATGTGGTTTTGTCAACATCTGGGCGTAGAGCTTCCGTGCACGTGCTTCACCTAACATATTCTACCATTCATCGCGATTAGGCTCCTTCTGAACTTTGTACGTATGAAGTCCTTCACGTTTTTTCGCATCCTTCACGAAAGTTTTGGAAAGATTCAGTTTCTTCGCCTCATCTCGAACTGCACTGTTGAAATTCCTCTTGAAAGCTTAGACTATTCGTTTGTGATCCTTAACACTATACGGAGATCCATTTTTGCCACATTTTCTTTCCATCCGATGGTCAAAAGTTCGTGGTACCGATTTAAAATACGAGATACCGTAAAATGTACCACTACCAGCTCTCTGCTGATGGCTCGATGAGATAGATCCGGATTTTCGAGGCACGTGCGCAAAATTTCTTTGCACTGCTGCTGACACTGGGTAAACAAATGCACATTGAACAAATTACACCCAAAATTTAAGTAGAAAATACCCAACGGGTTAAAAGTTACAGCAATTTTAAATAAATGCAATTTGATTCCGTACACCCTTTAATTTGAGCATATTTGCAGTTCTCCGTCAAAATTTTATACCGATTACTCATACGGGAGCAAAGATGCAGCATGCCAAAATTGATGGTTTTGTATAAAAATTGCCATTCACTACCGTTCATCTGAACACAACTGTAATTCTCTTTTTTGTTGCAATTGCACCTGGTCGACGTCGGGGAGTGCACCGCATTATATTGCAGCTCGTTATTGGATCTAATTAAATTGTCGTTATCGCACGCTGGGAGGGACCCCTCGTAACGGTCGTTCCCCGTCAATGGCCATTTTTGGCAGCCCCGAAGTGACGTTTCGATGACTTTAATTGAGCCTCCAGCTGGCGGCTGGCTATTCTACTTGAAGTAAGGGAAGTGCTGGTAAAATTAACACCTCGCAGATCACAAAAAAAAATGTGTGCGTTTTACTACGCACGGAAATTTTAAAGAATACGTTTAAGTGTTCTTGTTGATTGAAGAAAAGAAAAAGCCTACAAAATCAGGTTTGAGAATTTGGTCTGATTTTGCTTTAAACTCGAAGTAGTTAGGTGTTTCCCATTGAATTAATATGAATATGTAATAGTTTTCCATCAGATACCATCAAAATTACTTTTATGTAGTAATTGGATGCAAATAAAGATATTTTCAACAAATGATTTTAATTTAATTTGAAACCTATACAAACACCTGTGTGGGTAAAATAAACACTTAGCTCCAGACATAGGAAACACTCTCTCGATTGTTGCGTTACTCTCGCTCACTTCCACACACAGTCAAGAACGAGTCCGTTCCCGAGGTCTGCGTGTCATTTGTTGAAGATTGCAAACAAAAAATAATATTTTTTCTTCATATGTGCAAAAATGGAAGATTTCTCCTGATGCTTCCAAAACTCAACTAATAATATTCCCACATAAACCAAAAGCTCTTCATTTGAAACCTTCAAGCAGACATGTTGTCACGATGAGAAGGATTCCAATAAATTGGTCATATGAAGTTAAGTATCTAGGGCTCGTGCTAGATAAAAACAATTTTCAATTATCACGATTAATGCGTTCTATATCTAAGTTGAGTAAGGATAATTTAATTGAAAGCCTTTTTTCTCTTGTAATCAACCCACCTGTAAAAATTTTGAACTGCTACGGCATGTTGTTAACAAAATGTTAATAATTGCTAAATTTAGTTTTACCAAATTAAGATGAAGAATTGAAAAGCTAGTGACTATTTGAATGAATTAAGCATGAAATTTTGTAACGCCATTTTCTTCTATATTCTGTGTAATTAAACATAGAATGGTGTATGTATGCCATGAGTTGGCTTGAAAACGCGACAATTGATTTGCTCAACGCTGTCACTGTATTTATGTAACATTCCAAAACTGTTTTTCTTTTCTTTTTTTTTCTTTGTTTAACTGAGTACGTTTCCATGGTAAAACAAGAATCTTGGAATTATTACTTCTCTAGAAGTTGCCATTTTCGAGTTATATCAAGCTTGGCGCAAAAATGTATTGATTAACAATTATATACGCCCTTTTTTATAGTTGATCGCGATTCTCTATCAAGAACAATTAATCAGTAAAAGAAATGTGATTTATCCTCTCGAAAATTAATTGTTCAAGAACGCGAATAGGGGTTCACTAAGAAAAAATGACTTAGTTTATTATGGATGTTTAAGATGTATCGAAGCCACTCTTCGAGTGTTCAAGAGATTAAATCTAGAAAATTAGACAACCGTTCGCACTTAAAATTTTGTTCAATTATTCACTTCTTGATGGTGACCTAATAAATAAATTTTCAGTGTAATACCACCCAAACTGAGTGTTTCAATGTCCACTGCGCTTTCTCCTTCTTCGTCGAGCGAAAAGTGGAACAAAAACGGCAACAGAATGCTTCACTACCGATTTCATGTGCCGAAGGCATCCGATTGCAGTAGCGAATGATTATTTACATTCCGATACCACTGGAGTGGCATTCGTATTTGAGTGTTGATGAGCGCTCACTGACTGGAAAAACACCCGGTGGAATGATTCAGTGAACGTGAAATCCGTACATTCAGTTAAATGCATTCTGTGATTGAATTGTGAACGTGTTCTTACGTGTCTTTCAGTTGAGAGCGGATTGGTTCTCTCTCCGCTCTGTGATTCTTTGGATTTTCGGATTATCTCAATCGGGATTGCGCTGACCCTAATAGCGTTCGGCTGTTACTGAACTTTCGGTGGCAGCAGATACTTTGTTATTTTTTATCGGTAGTTTCGGTTGCTCCTTACTCTTACACAGATAAAAATATTTAAATTTCAATGTAGTGTAAACAGAAGAATACGGCAGAAGTAAACCAAATCAATGTTGCTGAACAGCGATCGGAAACGCGAGGCACGATGAATTATCGTAGGCATCAAAACAGAATCTGCGAAAAAGCACGAACAACCGTTCGGGCGCTTCATTCGTTCGTGTTTCATTTTCGAATCGCTATTCCTCCCGTCGGGGTGATTTTCCATCGCTCGGTAATGTGAACGGTACGATGCACGCTACCTGCTCTTCGCGAAGAGCAGGAAAATATTTACTTCGATCATCTTCATGCGGGCTCGCAACAAGCTGGTGCGCCATGAAAGGCGTATTTGTTATGCGCGTCGTTTATTGATTTATTAATTTGAAAAGGAAAATTGTTTTGCTTGTACCTACTTTGCTTGATTTAAATGGTAGGAAACCTGCAATCTAAATCTTCCAGACCTCTCATGTTTTTTCAACTACATTTAGGTAAATTTAATTTGACTCAACAACAAAATAACAAAAGCTTATTTCGTTTCAATCGTTTCATGCTATACTTTTACATCTCACTAACAATAAGTGTGAAATTCAGTACATTTTGCGAATCGTATACATGCCATCGATTTTATGTTTTAATCGTACCTAAACATCGCCAGAAAATTGTTGCGCAATTAGCTCAAGAGTGGTCGCGCTCCAAGCCAGCAGCACCCAGCCACCTTGTGCTGTGCACTTTAAGCGTGCTTTTGTTGGACTGCCTGTACTCAGTACACCATGCAACCAGCACAGTGTTTGCTTGACTTTGCAACAAAAAGCAACCTTTCAATGAATCACGAGAATGAACAGCGCGTGAATAAATGAATCCTACGAGTGGAAAGGCTTCGCGAGCCACTTATCGGTGTGTTCATTTTGCTTCTTCGGCGTTGCATCCGTTCGCTTTTGCGATGCTCTTCATGACGCAGAAATGAAAAATGAATTTTGGCGAATATTGGATCGCGAAGATTCGTCGTTCACGAAGAAGAACCATCGCAACACTGAACCAAATTCATGTATTGTTACAGCATCATGTTTAATTTTCAACTAAAGATGTTTGAATATTACATGATCATGTAAATCTGAAGTGTATTCAATGGTAAAATAGGATATTGATCGTTGACATTTTAGTTTATTTTGATGTGTGCATGAAAATATATTGAAATTTACAACATATTTAGAGCTGTGTAAGTGCTGGTGAAATCTTTGGAACATCTTGCAGATGCCTTGGTCATCTCGCTTTAAAGTTATTTTTCATTTTTCTTTTGTGGTTTTTTCTTCTTCTTCTCGGCATTTACGTCCTCACTGGGACAGGGCCTGCTTCTCAGCTTAGTGTTCTTATGAGCACTTTCACAGTTATTAACAGAGAACTTTCTTTGTCAAAGTTGCCATTTTCGTATTCTTATATCGTATGGCAGGTACGATGATACTTGATGCCCAGGGAAATCAAGGAAATTTCCATTACGAAAAGATCCTGGACCAACCGGGAATCGAACCCAAACACCTTCAGCATGGCTTTGCTTTGTAGCCGCGGACTCTAACCGCACGGCTAAGGACCACCAAACCGTACGCGCATGCACCGGTTTCTGTATTTTCTTTTCAATCTATTTCGAAAGTGATCAACAAAAACAAACAAATAGTATATTGAACCAGCAGAAACCCGAAGGAACTCCAAAGAAGTACTTGGATGAACTTCAAAGCAAGTCTTGGAGGAGTTCCAATAGAATTAGCGGCGGAGCTCCGAAGGAATTCCCGGAGGAACTCTAGAGACTTTTCCGGAAGAACTGCTGGGAAATCCTCGGTGGAGCTTCAGAGGAACTTCGAATTTGATAGGAATTGCTAGAGGAACTCAAAAGGAATGCAAAGAGGAATTTCTGCAAGGAGTGCGGAGTATTTCCCGGAGGAAGTCTAAAGGAATTTTCAGAAAAATTCCAGGGAAATTCTAGGAGGAACCCCGGAATAATTTCTGGAGTAACTCCAAACGAATTCCTGGAGAACCTCCGAAAGAATTACTTGAAGAACTCTCGAGGATTTGCTGGAGGAACCATGATGAAATCTGAGGGAATATCCAGTGGAGCTCCAAACGAACTTTGATGTTATCCCTGGAAGATATCTTAAAAACATCCTAGGAGAAATCCGGAGGAATCGGTAGAGGAACACCGGAGGCGTTCTGTAAGAACTCCTAGGTAATTGTTTAATGAAATCCGGTGAATTTCCTGAAGAACTTTGAAGAAATCCCCGGATCTTCCGGGGAATTGCTGGAGGAACTCCAAAGAAAATTTCTGGAACAAATGAATTCCTGCAGGAATTTTGGAGGCATTCCAGGAGGAACTCTTAAGGAACTCCGAAAGAATTCTAGGAGGAACTCTTGAGAAATTCGCGGAGAATCTCTAGAGAATTTTTCTCGGAGAAAATCTAGAGGAATTGCTGGAGTAACTACAGAAGAATTTTAAGTGGAACTCCGGAGGATTTCCGAGGAATTAATGAAGGAACTCTAAAGAATTCCTGGAGAAACTCCGAAGGATTTTCCTAAATCCGAAGGAATTCCCGGAGGAAACCTAAAGGACTCCAGCAATTCCTCCGAAAAAAAAAAATCCATAATGAACTCTGAAGGAGTTTTTGGAGGACGTCCAAAAGAATTGATGGCGGAACACCGAAAGATTTGCTGGCAGAATATTTTCTAGAGAAACTTGCCATATGAAATCTGGATGAATTTCTACAAGGATCTTAAAATCCTGGAGAAACTTCGGAAGAATTTCACGAAGAACTGTGGATGAAATGCAAAGGAATTCCTAACGGAGCTCCAAAAGAATTCCCGAAGAAATTCTTGAAATTTGTCGGGAGGCATTTGTGGAGGAAATTTTTAGAGGAAATCCTTGCGATATCCTTAAGATGAGTTCTTAGGAGAAAACCCCAGATTAGTTCCTGGAGAAAATTCCAGCATGACATCCCCAGAGCAATTTCTGGAGGTAGTCCCCGGATGAATACCTGGAGTATATCTCCGGAGGAACTCTTTGAGAAAATCCAGGAGGAATTTCTAGAAAAATTTCCCACAGCAATTCTTTGGAAAAATCCCGGATGTATTCCTGGAGTAAATCCTCGGAGGAATACTATGAGGAAATCCCGGATGAATTCCTGGAGGGATTATCGGAAGAATTGCTGTAAGAATTTCCACATAAATGTATGGACAAAATCGCCGGAGAAATTACTGAGAAAAATCCTCCAGATTAATTCGTGGAGGCAATTCTTGGAGGAGTTCTTGGAGACAATCCACGGCGGAATTACTAGAGCAAATCTTCGGAAAACATTCTGGAGGAATTTCTGGAGGAATTCCTGGACGAAATACCCGGAGGAATTGCTATTGGGAACGCCCTGAGGAATTCGTTAAGAAAATCCCGGAGTAATTCTTGGGGGATATCATCGAAGGAATCATTGAAATCCCCGGAGAAATTCCTGGTGCAAATCTTCGAAAACTTCCTGGAGGAAATCTCCGGAAGAATTCTCTGAGAAAATCCCTATTAAATTTCTGGAGAAAATCCCCGGAGGAAGTCTTGGAAAAAATTTCCGGAGGAAATCCTAGGAGGATTTTCGGGAAGAAATCCCCGGAAGTGCTGCTTGAGGAAATTCCCGGAGCAATTCCTGGAGGTGATCCCCGGAAGAATATTCTAGACGAAATCCCCAGAGGAACTACTGTTGGAAACCCCTGAAATAATATCTGGAATAAATCGCTGGAGGGATTCCTGGAGAGAATCCCCGGAGTTCTTGGGAAATACCCGAAGGAATTCCTGGAGCGAACCACCAGAGGAGTTTCTTGAGGATTTCCTGGACGAAATCCTCGGAAAAATTTCTGGATGAAATCCCCTAAGGAATTGCTTATACAAATCCCGTAGGGAATTTCTGGAGAAAATCTCCGAATGAGTTCTTCAGGGAAGGAATCCTTAAAATTTCCGGAGGAACTTCTTCATGAAGTCAGCAGAAAAAATCCTGGACAAAATTCCTGGGCAAAATTCCTAGAGGAATTGCTGAGTATCCTTTGAAAAATCTTGGAGGAAATCCCTGGAGGAAATTAATGAAGGAGTTCTTGGAAAAAATGTCCGGAGGAATTCCTGGAGAAATTCTCGGAGGATTTTCTGGAGGAAATTTTCTGCAAAAAATCCTTAAAAGAACTATTTGAGAAAATCTTTGGTGGAGTTTCTTAATGAATTTCTGAACGAAATCCTAAGAAGAATTCCAAGATTAAATCTCCATAGGAAGTGCTATTGGAATTCCTTAAGAAAATAGCCGGATGAGTATTGAGTGAAAATCCTCAGAGGAATTCTTGGCAAAAATCTCTGGTGCAAATCCCCAGCAAAATCCTGGAGGAGATCCTCGGATAAGTTCCCTAAAAAAATCCCCGAAGTAATTCTTGTTGAAAATTTTCTAAGAAATTCATGGAGCAAATCCCCGGAGAAATTCCTGGATCATATTTATTTAAATTCTCCTCTTTCCTTTGGAATTCTTAACTGCTCTCCTTCGTTTCTCAAATGTTCTTCTTAAATCACTTCAACTTTTGCACCCTTTACCTGAGGGTGGAGTTTAAGTTCAAGGAGTTTGAGAGAAAGAACCCAAACTAGTGAACAGACATGTGTCAAACCAGATTTGGAACAGCTGAAATCTTGGTCCAAATCCGACCAAAAGTTAGCCTATTCCAAAAAAATAGACAAGAAAACTGGTAGAAAATAAAATTGGAACATCATTTGCAACACCGGTTGCTCCAATTTTTAGCATGGTCCAACAATTTGGACCAAAACTGTGACTTGGACCACCGGTGAAGTTGCCCTAACAATGCTTGAACGATTTCATGCGGAGCCACCAAAAAAGATGATACAAAATACAAGGCGAGTTTGTGTATCGAACGTTCGAAAGAATGTTTAAAAAAATCTCTATGGGTTAATAGAGAGAATTCTACCGAAAATCACAGTTGATGATTTTCGACAGCAATCGATTATTCTAGAAATAATCTGGGATTTTTCCGAAATTTCAACTAAGATTATAAATTGAATCACTCCAGGATTCTTTAAGAAATTGCAACAATTCTTCTGTAAATTTCTCTTGTATAAACCCAAAAATCTCTCTGAAATTCTTCCGGTAATTCTCATGGAATTCTTTACAGAAAATCCTCCAGAAATTAATCAGGAAATCCCACTATTGTTGTTGCATAAATCTATCTGATGCTGTTCCGTCCAAAAACCTTTTTGGATCATTCCAGAAATGCTTCTCTTCGAGAATAAGCGGACACTCCCATCCCTTATTCATTTGGATCGTAGTGCAATTCTTACCAGTTCCCATCAATCACGGAGTAGCTACCATTGACATGTACAGTCAGTCTATGCTATGCTATTCCAGAAATGCTTCTGGGATTCCTCTTGCAATTTCTTTATAATTCTACATAAAACATTTCAGAGAATCTGTCGGGAATCCCTGTGGGATTCTTCCGAAAAACCCCTTTTGGGATTCTTTCGAAAAAACCTCCGGGATTCTAACCGAAATTCCACTTAGTTTCTTTCGGAAATCCTTCTGAAATCGCTCTGTTATTCTTCTTAAAATCTCCCTGGGACTCTTCCTTGGATTATCCCGAAAACACTATTGGATTATTATGGAAATCTACCAGGGTTTTTCCGCAAAAAATTGTATCTTCTATAGCTTTTTCCAAACATCTTTCGGGATTCTTACAAAAATCCCTCAGGATTATTCCTTCTGATATTCTTCCAGAAATCCATCAGAAATTATTTCGTGAATATCTCTGAAACTTTTTCAGATATCCCTATTAGATTTTACCAAAAACAAGATTCTTCAGGGATTCTCTTGGAACTCCGTCTGAAACTATAATACAAATCTATTCTTTCACTGTCAGATTGTTCCTTCTGAATTCTTGGGATTCTTCTGGAAATTCTTTTAGGATTCTTTCATAAATTCTCATGGAAAAATTGTTATATAAATTTTTCCGGAAATCCTGTTAAAATTGTTCTAGATTTTTCTCGGGGATCTATTAAGCAATTTTGTTCATGGAAACCCATCCGAAGTTTTCTGGGAAATTTCTCAGAAATTCTTCCGAAAACTCCTCCTTAATTGTTTGGAAACCCTTCTGGCACTTTTCCTGAAATCCTTCTTCAATTGTTACGGAAATCTTGCTTCGATATTCTCAGAATTTTTTCTGGAAACATTTCGAATATCTGTGATCCGGGAGATTTTTTTTTTTCTAAAATTTTTCAAATGCAGAAGTATTCCACAACAATTTTTGAATGAATCCTAGGAAGATACTCGAATGAATAATCACAGAGAGATTTCTTGAAAAATCAAGGAGAAATGTCCAGGAGCATCCTAGAAGTGAGTAAAAACAACTTTTGTGCTTTATTTCTTTCACTCTCTTTCACAACTCAACAACTAAACACGATCCACCTCGGGATGGATTGGTGAGCTGTCTGGTTATTGTAGATGAATAACTAATTATGTAGCGCTACATCGTATCGCAACGCACCAAGGAAACGTCCAGTTGAGGTTAACAACAGCCGGCTTCTGGACGAAGAGAAAAATGACTAAGAGAAGGATGATTCGAAGACAAACATGAGCGCAATTAGCAGATGAGGAGGTGAAACCGGAACCAGAGAAGCTCGAAACAACGATGACCGAAATCGACCTCACCCAGCATCTACAACAGAAGTTCGTCGTACAGTTCGCCTCACGTGAGGCACCAGTGGCAGCGTACCTGGGATGACTAGCCAGGACAGTGGAACATTTTCTTTATCAATTATTTTAAATATTCTTACCAAATAAACACAACACAGCACACTTGATTCTCAAAAATAAATATCGGACATAACCTCAAAAGCGACGTCGGATTTTGGAGAGATGACGATGACGGCCTGCGGCGCCTGCGGAAAGACTTCCGAAGTGGATGAGCGGATGATTGGATGCGACAACTGCGACCGCTGGTTCCATACGTGGTGTGTTGGCGTTACGGCGGCAGTGGAGAAGGAGAGCAAGTGGTTCTGTCCGGCCACCGAGTGTCAGCAGCAGTACAGTGAGTACTTGAAAAAAAGAAGAAAAGGAACAAAGGAAGAAGAAGAATAAGAAAAACAAAGCGCTAGGGGATGATTCGATAGATCTAGTATAAAGTAAGCTAGGTCAGTCAATATTCCCGGTTCCGAGTTGGAAAAACGCTTAAAGGAGTTATAGCAGGCGAAAGAAAGAGAATTAAAAATTGAAATGATCGAAGTAAAAATTCGTCATGTGCAAAAAGAAATTAAACAGCTACAGATGAAAGAAGAAAAAGGCAAGAAGAAGGAAAAGATTCTGGGATCGCCTCTCAGAAACTCAGCAGTAAAAGTTTGGAAGCAGATAGAAACAAAGAAGAAGAACAAGAAGCTGACGCGGTATCGTTGCGAGGAAGAATTGGAAGATAGTGAAGAAGATTTCGAGGACGAAGAAGAAGAGGATAAATTCGAATCAAGGAAGAAGCAGAACAGGAAAGTGAGGAGATAGCTCAGAATATGATGAAGAAGAAAAGCAGGTGAATAATAGCACTAACGCAAAGCCGAAAGTCAAGAAAATAGTCGCAAACGGGCTGGAGCAGCGGCGCAACGTGCCGACGAAGATGCAGATGGCAGCGAGGAATGGAGTGAAGAAGAAGTTTCCACTGGAAGACCAGAGGAGTGGCCGTTGTTCATCGAACGAAGCATCCACCGAGGCGTGCGGATCTATGGAATCTGGTGCGTTTCCAAGATAGCTCGAAAGGATCGGCATTAGAAGTGTTCGAGGGCAGCTGCTATTTCCAAAATCCGTTCCAAAAGTGATCAACAAACTTCAGCAGCTCGTCCAGAGCAACTGCTTCAGTGGCATCTGGAGAAGGTGCGCAAACTAGAGCCGCCGAAAGCTGACAAGTTGGCAATCTTCATTCCTTTCGGAACAGCGGTGGAGCAGCTCTGCGAGCATTTGGAGGCACCTGGTTTAAGCCAGCACCTGGTAAATTCGTTATTGGTTCAGGACCTCGTAGATAAGCTTCCTGCCACCGATAATGAAGGCCTTCGTGCGAAAATGAAGGCTGTGCGGCATGTGTCTAAATGATCACGGCTATGCGGAGAGACAAATCCGTAACCACGTTAGCGTTTTTGGACGAGGGAGCGTCGATCACAATGGTCGAGAAGGAACTGGCTGACGAGTTGGAAGCTGAGGGCATTTCGCAGCAGCTCGAAATAAGCTGGACTGGAGATATTGCCCGGGTCGAGGAGGACTCAAAGCGAATAAGTCTGAAGATATCGAGACTAGAAGGAGCGCAGCAGTTGCTGATGAATGAGGTGTGCACCGTTGAAGAGTTGGCGTTACCTGAGCAATCGATAGATACTCACGAGATGGCAGAGCGATAGGACATACCGGTTACATCGTACAATAAAGGCCGCTCAAGGATTCTTATCGGATTGAATAATCTTCATACGATGGCGCCAATCGATGCCGGGTTAGGCGAATCTAGAGAACCGATAGCGGTCAAATCACAATATTCGGCCCGAGTAGTATAGTAGAATCGTCCAATGCTCATGTTGTTGGTTAGTTTGGGATAGTTGGACTTTCGTTAATGAAGCATATGCAAAGTAGTAGTAGTGTTCTGGTGGAAGTCAGTCGACCGATGTAAAAGGAAAAAGTGACTAGTAGGTAATTCCGAAGTAACTGGTGAACGTCTTCCGTATTTAAGGGCGGGAGTGTTGACGGCACCGAGTTCTACTTGTTCGTTTACGGTCTGAAGTGAGAAGTGAGAGCATAGACAGAACAAGTAATACGCGCGACCGGTCAACTGCGGTGGAAGGTCGTTGATAATGATGTGTTGTCAAACGAAAAATACCAAACATAAACAAAAACAAACTTGTCGGAAGGAAGATGATGTAGAATTTGAGCATTTTTTTTAACAAATTCATTAGTTTTCCGTGTGAATATATCACGAAAAAGAAGGAGGTGAGAACGGCAATTATTCGAAACAATTTATTTGTAAGTAGTTATAATTTATGTACAACTAGGAAGGTCTTGCGATCGGAATCGGTGCGGATACCAATTCGCATCGTTGCAAGAGGAAAAGAGTGTGAACAATTTATTGTAAGTTTGAAATCAATAAGGGTAAACAGTGTAATTAAAATAAAATATTTTCAGTTTGAGTTGTGCGTAAAACGACTGTTACAAAAAGGTAGTTCTTATCTCGACCGATTCCAAACAACAGCCCTGTGATGTTGTTCGACTATGCGAACGTCAAACATGATCAAAAGTGTTAAGGTTTCAATTTGGACCCATTTTTTAAATTAAAGTTTAAATGTGGGATAGTAAAAAAGGAGATTGGAGTACCTTGTACCTTTTAATTCCGCCCTAATTACTTATCTCTGACAGATTCGCGTATGTCGAGTACCACTTGTAGTCATCTCCAGTGTATGAAATTTTCATGAAATATGGAAATAGATGTCTATTTCGCCTCGTGTACTCATTTTGCCCCTAATTTCCCTGGTTGTCCATACAATCCAATCAATTTGACTCCCCGAATACATTTTTTTATCATTTGAAAGTATACTGAGATATTATATACAGTGTTAATCCTAACAAATGATTCCTATTCAGTTTGAAATGCATCTTATTCACTACAAACATGGGTTTTTCATGTATATTTGTGTTTGTACTTTCAAACAGTGTAGACTCACACTCCAATCTTAATCAATGAGCTCTCCTGCGATAGCAAACTCATCATAGATCCGCTTAGCAAATCTCGTGCTTGAAATTTTCATGCAAAATCACTCAATCACACTTAAACTGTCAAAAACTATTCAAGCATAATCCCGTTGAAAATCGAAAGTTGTTGTTTTCGTAAGAAAGGCTTGCTGTAACTCTACCAGATTAACAATAAATAATTGCTTTGGGCGAGAAAATATGAAGCAATCAGTCAAACAGATGAGCCATCCATGATTATTTACTTCTGGGTTGCGTGCTTGACAACTCATGAAAGATCTCAAGCGTGAGTTTTGCATATATGAAGGTTGTTTTACAACACTGCTTCCAAGTCGATTTTGTTCATCTTAAAAGTGCCTGAAATTTTGTCGCAAAATTCCGATTTCTGGCCCGTAGTGCAATGGCTCAGCCAGTGCCGCGTGAAAGGGAGATCCTTCACGTTTAATCAAAAGATGGGCTACGAAGAGTTGGTTCTGAACAAGCACCTGGGCTCCTCACACGACAGATCAATGAGAACGGCAGACAAAGTGCTTAATAGTGGGAGGAAGATGGAACCCTTCGGCACGTTAAGGTGATGAGTTTCTGTAATTATGGTTTACGGAGCCCTCTGAAGCCAAGACCCACAAGTGGAGGGTTGTCAATATGTCTGCTCCCATTCATCGCGTTTGATGCACCGTGCGCAAAATGAGCCCTTTCCGTGAAGATGCTTTTTTATGTTCCTTCCACTTAGAGTGAACAAGTGTCTCTTCTTACACGGTGACAGAGCGCGGAGATTTGTATAAATAATGTTAAGCGACTTGACAGGCGGCTTACTAATGACAACCTGTCGTGGGTCCTGTTGAAGAAGATGGAACTCAAGTGCGAAACGAGGGTCCGATGATATATTGATCTAAATGAGGTGTCAGTTTTTTTATTTGCGTGATAATATGGCTGAGAATGAAGCATAAGAACTAATGATCGTTAAAAGTGATGAGGTGTTCATACATTCTGATGAGAGGATAGCTCAATTTGAAAGTAATCGTTGATGTTTCTCAATTTGTTTAATAGTAAACCTAGTGAAAGTAAGTGCAAGTGCGCAACTTTGAGCAACATGGAAATTTCGCTTTTTTAGATTACATTAAGAGCTTTCTAAGCTTGTAGTCAATACACGTTTTAGTGATTTTTCCTACCATCCCACACAATCACCAGCAGGAATGGAGTTACATAATTTGGATTCCCTTCCCCACTCAACAAATCGCTCCAATTTCTCCCGCTTGACTACTCCGGACAGGAAGATTGATTGTCCCAGAATCGCCCACTTCCATCCAGAAGACGACCATCAGCATGTCAAATGGATCGTGAAATTACACATTTCTATATTTGTGCTTGGCCCCCCAGCAGTGCACATTGCCGAATCCTGAGTTCCTCAGGAGCAAAAAAGAGGAGGCAACCTGTCGTCATTTGCAGCATGCAGTAATGTTACTCCTAGCACTTCCTACACTTTAGTTGGGAAAAAGGTTTTTGAGAATATGAGTAGGACATTTTTTTCTATGGAAAATTTTCATTGTTTTATTGGAGCAACAAATAGCCTACTCCTCAGACGAATGTTCCCATGACTGACAGGTCGTTTCTTGTGCATACTGTCTTTGGACCAACCAAGATCCCAAATGAAGATGGGTCGCTCGGACCGAAAGCAACTGCAAAATGCATGGAGGGAAACTCAGTTTATTCTGTGGGAAATTTGCGCCGTGACAGTTTTGGTGACGAAAATTTGTCACATGATAGACGCCGTAAGAACTGTGGTAAGATTGTCAGCGCAATCTTTTCTGAACCGTTGGAAGTTAGAGTAATGAAATATTCACCTGTTGTTTTTCCTAGCCATAGCATTCTAACTGAGATCTACCGTTTTGGATTTGTCTTTTCAGAACCTTAATTGAGATAGACGTGTTGGTCACATCGCATCGCATCTTCGACTGCTGGAAGGTAAGTTTCGGTCGTTTCCTATTTTTCCTATTTTCAACGGAGACGATCTAAAATTCAAATCTCTAAATTGGTTCTCATATGTCGGTGACACCTTGAGGGCAGACCGAAGTTTTGCCTCATTATCCTCGAAATATTGTCGGGAAGCAACTGAGCCCCGGACACGATACACCAAACCAAAACCCCAGGCCCCGATCATCCTAAGCCGGATTAGCCAAAACAACGCCAAACCAGGCAGAAGCTGGTGCTATTATCTATGCAAAGTTTACCATATTGTTTTCAAACATTCCTCCCACGCCTGCACAATGGTCGGAAAAAATATAAGTTTTGGTCAAAACTAGTTTTGTCGAAGAAATATTCAATCATAGCTTCACCTGATGTTGGAAAAAATTGAGAGAATCTCTCACTTATCGCTCTCTGTAACAATCATGATCCACTTCACATCATGAGTCTGTTTCTACCCCCAAAGGAGAATAAACGAGAAAAACGGGGATTTATCATCGCTCTCTCTTGGAGGTTCTCCGTCGCTGCTGTCATTCATCAAGCTTGTTACAACTTGCAAACCATTGCGATGGTTTTCTTCGAAATCAATTGAGTACAAATTCTGCAATGCCTGTTCAAAACCATTTTGGGTAGTTTTGACCGCCTCTTAGCATGAATACCGCCCAATGTGGCGTCGTCGGTTGTGCTTGTGCATGAGGGGTTAAACTCAAGATTAAACTCGTTTCCATTATAAGAGGCGACCCCTGTACTGTTTTGCACCTAGAAACCCCCTCCTCGAGGGGTACATTGCTCCAGATTCTCCCAGTGGTGGTTCCAAAATCACGTATTGTATTTATCGCCAGCATCTTGGGAGGAAATCTCAAACCGCCCGCCAACCGACAGAGTATGAGGACGACGATGGACCGTGTCACTGTCTGTCGATTGTCGTGTGTGTGCACCTTTGTTGGTTAGATTGGAAAACCGATCTCCACCAACCATTTAACCCCCTGGAGGCTAATCGGATGGCCATGGCGACGGGGAAGACGATGGAAGCATGTCGTTGTTTCAGGTCCCAATCATAAAGTTGATAGAATCAGGGATGTTGCTTCAACCATCCCAAATTGCACACGGTTGTTCTTAAATATTTGCGGGATAGGTTGTGCTCGGGGGAGGTGATTATTATTCTACTTAACATGAGTTGTCGGAAGCTTTTCGATTTCGGGGCTGGTTGCGAGCGGCAGGTTTAATCGGTTTCTGGAGTTGAGTTCTAAAGTTAAAGGGGCCAACTTTTCTGGAAGGAAGCTAGTACGAGAAAAAGAGGATAGTGTTCAAACCGAAAGTGTTGTATAGTTTCAAATAAATTGATTGTTTTGTTTGCGTACAAAATGTAAATTTTCAAAGCTGATTAAACTTCAATCCTCACGTCGTGACTGATATGTTTTCACAGACAGGACAGACAGAACTAGAACTGGGACTGAACTGAGACTGATCTGATACAGGACTAAAACAGTGAGACATAATTGAGAAAACACTGAGACAAAATTGACACAGAGTTAATACATAAACGAGACAGAACTGAAACAGAACTGAGACAGAAATGAGTCAGAATTTAGAAAGAACTGAGACATAACTAAGACAGAACTGAGACAGAACTGAGACAGAACTGAGACAGGACTGAGACAAAACTGAGACAGAACTGAGATGAGCAGACAGAACAGACAGAAATCACACAGCAATCAGAGAGAAAACAAACAGAAAACGAACGGAAAAGAAAGCATTAGGGACATGGAAATCCGGCATAGAATCGATTTATCTTATGATTTATTCGATTTTGTACGAATATAATATTATTGAGTAAATCATTTTATGGCATAAGTGTAACTCGCATGGCATATGGACACCAACACCAATTGGGTTTAATTAGAAAAGTATACCAAGAAGAAACCCATCCCAATTGTGCCTATGGCATGAAAAAATACATCTTAAACATACATTAATGTCAATTCTGTTCTCTACCATCGCAATAAACTCCGAAAAAATATTTTTGTCAAATTTTCAGTTAGCTTAATAATTTTATATACGTACAAAATTGCCCCTTTTAGAGCTCCTCCGCTACACCACTGGCTCATCACCCGAAAGGCTTTGGGGATTTTCATATTTCGACATGAAGAATCTAACAAAAATAGTCCGGTTGAAAACCCCGTGTAACACCATCATGACCTTCCCTTGTTAGTAGGAATCAAAATAGAAATTTTCTAAGCTGATTAAAACTTTAATCCTAAGGTCGTGACTGATTTGATATCAAATTGAAGTTAATATAGGATTTTTAAGAAAATATTCATAATAAGTTCTCGTTGAAATAATTTGTGTATATCAAAGAGGTGCTTACAGTTTTATTCATTTGCTGGTCAAAATAATTGAAAGAACAGACAGCGAGCAGCAGAGAGCTAACAAAGCAGCAGAAAAAGAGCACTCAGAGAGCTAACAGAGCAGCAGAAAAAGAGCAAGCAGAGAGCAGACATAGCGCAGACAGTGAGCAGACAGAGAGCAGTCAGAGAGCAGTCAGAGAGCAGAAATATAGCAAACAGATAGCAGGAAAAAAAAAACAAACAGAGAACAGACAAAACAGCAAAAAAAGGGCAGACAGAGAGCAGAAAAATAACAGACAGAGATCATATGGAGAACAGACAAAGAGCAGACGGAGAGAAGATAGAGAGCAGACAGAAAGCAAACGCAGCTGCAGAAAAAGAGCAGACAAAGCAGAAGAAAAAGAGCTAACAGAGCAGCAGAAAAAGAGCAAACAGGTAGCAGACAAAGAGGAGTCAGAGAGCAGTCAGAGAGCAAACAGAGAGCAAACAGAAAGCAGATAAAGAGCAGACAGAAAGCAAACATAGCAGCCGAAAATGAGCAGACAGAGAGCAGATAGAGCAGCTGAAAAAGAGCAGACAGCTAGCAGACAAAGAGCAGACAGAGATCATACGGAGAGCAGTCAGAGAGCAGTCAGAGAGCAAAAATATAGCAAACAGATAGCAGAAAAACAGATAGAGAACAGACATAGAGCAGACAAAACAGCAAAAAAAAGGACAGACAGAGAGCAGAAAAAGAGCAGACAAAGAGCAGACAGAGATCATATGGAGAGCAGACAAAGAGCGGATGGAGAGAAGATAGAGAGCAGACAGAAAGCAAACGCAGCTGCAGAAAAAAGCAGACAAAACAGCAAAAAAAGGGCAGACAGAGAGCAGAAAAATAACAGACAGAGATCATATGGAGAACAGACAAAGAGCAGACGGAGAGAAGATAGAGAGCAGACAGAAAGCAAACGCAGCTGCAGAAAAAGAGCAGACAAAGCAGAAGAAAAAGAGCTAACAGAGCAGCAGAAAAAGAGCAGGCAGGTAGCAGACAAAGAGCAGTCAGAGAGCAGTCAGAGAGCAGACATAGAGCAGACAGAGAGCAGACAGAGAGCAAACAGAAAGCAGATAGAGAGCAGACAGAAAGCAAACATAACAGCCGAAAAAGAGCAGACAGAGAGCAGACAGAGCAGCTGTAAAAGAGCAGACAGCTAGCAGACAAAGAGCAAACAGAGATCATATGGAGAGCAGTCAGAGAGCAGTCAGAGAGCAGAAATATAGCAAACAGAAAAAACAGATATAAAACAGACATAGAGCAGACAAAACAACAAAAAAAAGGGCAGACAGAGAGCAGAAAAAGAGCAGACAAAGAGCAGACAGAGCAGCAGACAAAGACACTCAGATAGCTAATAGAGCAGCAGAAAAAGAGCAGGCAGAGAGCAGACAGAGAGCAGTCAGAGAGCAGTCAGAGAGCAGTCAGAGAGCAGTCAGAGAGCAGAAATATAGCAAACAGGTAGCAGAAAAAACAGAAAGAGAACAGACATAGAGCAGAAAAAACAGCAAAAAAAAGGGCAGACAGAGAGCAGAAAAAGAGCAGACAAAGAGCAGACAGAGATCATATGGAGAGCAGACAAAAAGCAGACGGAGAGAAGATAGAGAGCAGACAGAAAGCAAACGCAGCTGCATAAAAAGAGCAGACAAAGCAGCAGAAAAAGAGCTAACAGAGCAGCAGAAAAAATGCAGACAGGTAGCAGTCAGAGAGCAGACAGAGAGCAGACAGAGAGCAGACAGAGAGCAGACAGAGACCAAATAGAGAGCAAACAGAGAGCAGATAGAGAGCAGACAGAAAGCAAACGTAGCAGCAGAAAAAGAGCAGACAAAGAGCAGATAGAGAGCAGACAGAGCAGCAGACAAAGAGCACTCAGAGAGCTAACAGAGCAGCAGAAAAAGAGCAAGCAGAGAGCAGACATAACGCAGGTAGTGAGCAGACAGAGTGCAGTCAGAGAGCAGTTAGAGAGCAGTCAGAGGGCAGAAATATAGCAAACAGATAGCAGAAAAAAAAACAGACAGAGAACAGACATAGAGCAGACAAAATAGCAAAAAAAAGGACAGACAGAGAGCAGAAAAAGAGCAAACGGAGAGAAGATAGAGAGCAGACAGAAAGCAAACGCAGCAGCAGAAAAAAGAGCAGACAAAGCAGCACAAAAAGAGCTAACAGAGCAGCAGAAAAATAGCAGACAGGTAGCAGACATAGAGAAGACAGAGAGCAGTCAGAGAGCAGACAGAGAGCAGACAGAGTGCAAACAGAGAGCAGATAGAGAGCAGACAGAAAGCAAACGTAGCAGCAGAATAAGAGCAGACAAAGAGCAGACAGAGAGTAGACAGCGTAGCAGACAAAGAGCAGCCAGAGAGCTAACAGAGCAGCTGAAAAAGAGTAGACAGATAGCAGACAAAGAGCAGACAGAAATCATATGGGGAGCAGACAGAGAGCAGACAGCGAGCAGACAGAGCAGCAGAAAAAAGAGCAGACAAAGTGCAGACAGAGCAGCAGACAGAGAGCAGACAAAGAGCAGACAGACCAGCATAAAAAGAGCAAAGAGAGAGCATACAGCGAGCAGACAGAGCAGCAGAAAAAGAGCAGACAGAGCAGCAGAAAAGAACAGACAAAGAGCAGACAGAGCAGCAGAAACAATGCAGACAGAGCAATAGAAAAAGAGCACACAGAGCAGACAGATAGCAGACGGAGAGCAGACAACGAGCAGACAGAGCAGCATACAGAGTGCAGACAGAGTGCAGACAGAAAGCAAACAGAAAGCAAACAGAAAGCAGACAGAGAGCAAATAGAGAACAGACAGGGCAGCAGAAAAAGAACAGACAGAGAGCAGAGAGCAGACAGGGAGCAGATAGAGAAAAACAGAGAGCAGACAGAAAACAGACAGAAACCAAACAGAACAGGCGGAACAGACAGGAAACTGAAAAAAAAAACAGAGAGGAAACCAACAAAAAACAGACATAGTCAGACGGAAAACAAGTAAAAAGCAGACAGAAAACACAAAAAAAAACGGACAGAGAACAGACAGAAACTGACAGAATGCAGACAGAAAACAGGCAAAAAAACAGACGACAAGCTGAAAGAAAACAGAGAGAAACTACAGAAAATAGAAAGAAACAGACGGAAAACAAGCTGAAAACAGACAGAAAACAGATAGAAACTGATAGAAAGCAGTCAGAAACAGACAAGAAGTAGACAGACAACAAGGAGACAGAAAACAGGCAAAAATAGACAGAAAACAGTTTGGGCACTGACAAAAAACAGGCAGAAATCATACATAGCACAGACAGAAAACAGACAATAACAGACAGAACAGACATCACCGGAGACTTCAAAACCTGACATTGAACAGATTTATCTGAAGATCTATCCCATGTTCATCATAGAATCGTTAAAGAAACTTGCCTGAACCGTATTTCAGGGAAATATTTTGATAAATTCGGGCAAAATTCTTGTTTTTGGTAGAATTATTTCCGTTTTTTGTAGATTACGAATGATTTCATTGAAGTGTTCAGAGAACGAATCTCCTGAGTTCACGTATTTCTCTTAAGATTCTGAATGGATTTTTTCAACCATATGACCTTAATTTTTATCCATCAATTCTCAACGATATTTTCCAATATTGTTGATGAAATTTTGGTATATTCAAATGGAATTCCTTCGCCGAATTCGTGACATGAACTTTGGAACAATGTTCTCATGTCCCCAGACATTTCTGCTATGAGAAGGTTGGCAGATTTTTGTTTTGAGAATTCCAATGATTATTATATTTCATTTCTGATTAAGGTTTTCAGATTATTATTTTGATATTCAACTACACTATACCTAAATTATTCAAAGATTACTTGGAACATATATGATGCGATATCCTGCTCCTTATAGGATTGATAGCAAAACTTTGAACATTATTATTAGATAGTTTGTCATATTTTTGAGATTTCCTGCAAAAAATCTGACAGAAACTCGCACGAAATCCCGCTTTTTTTTGCAAGATCCTGGACGAATGTTTTAAGGTAATCTATGAAAGATTCCTTCAGATATGATTGGTTCATTTCTGTTGGTATCCAAACTGCAACCAGAACTTATATGAATGCAATGCATGAATGCTCCTCTTTTTTATATTAAACGAACTCATAAAAACTTTTGTTGCTTAAACTTGAATCACCGAAAACGAATCCGTTGTCAGCATATTTTTATAAATATGTTCAATTTATAAAAATATATTCAATGCAATTTTGCAAATTGCAAATTTTGCATAATGCAAAAATTCCGCGGATACAAAGCAAATACTGAAGGTGTCGGGTTTCGAATTCTGGTTGGCCCAGGATTTAAAAAACAATTCTTGATTTCTCTGGGCAAAGCGTATCGTAGTTTCTGCCTTCAAATCTGACGTTTCAGCAGTCAATCAATGTTGTTTTAAGAGATTTATGTGTTTATACATTTTTATTTTCTTAAACGAGTCAGGAAAGAGTTCTGATCATATTCTTGATTTAATTACCTCCTCAGAGTAAAGTATATCTGATACAGATAATAAGCTTCTTACGGAAAAGATGCCTGCTCATTCTGTTCATCAAATTTCTTTAATGATTGTTCAAGAATACTTCTTCAATGTTCTTTAACGAATTGATTTCAGTTTCTTCAATAGATTTCAGTTTCTATAATGGTTTTCAGTATAAATCAATCTGCTGCTGGAGATACTCGATGCCATGGGTTTGCTAGAGTTACGTTACTGCGAACCGATACCAACTACTCCAAACTACACCAAACTATTCATCCACAGACGTCATACCTTTCAGGATCCATTGTCCATAAAGAGACTCCAAAATTGGAGAAGCACAGAGTACACTGTGAAGGCGCATGATGTTCAACCACAATGAAGTTGACTAGGGTGATATGGATGTCCTCTAAATTAAGGTATGCTGGTGTAATGGATTCTTGTTCCGTAAACTACTATTAATGAAGACCCCTAGTTTCGAAATTATCTGGATATTGAGATGCATCGATTGTGGTCTACTCGAACAGTATACAGTGCGTCTGTTATTATGCGATTTCTATGTACATTTGTTAATTTTACCGTACTATAAATAGCCATACTATAAACAAACACTGTCGAGTATTGATCTGCTTTGAATCTGTCACGCGCTAAAACCCGTTACTGCGAGGGTGGCTCTACCCCGTGTGATTCTACTCCCTTACCACCCGTCAATCGATCAGAATTTGATTCGAAATCAATGCCTCAAAAAGTAATACTTCAAGTTCCACCAAAACGCGAATGTCACTCGGATAACTTCATGTGAGTTATCATGGCACAAACCAATAATGGCGGGTGGATAGGGGCGAAACTTCACGAAGTGGGGGAAATACCTAGTGACACATCATCCAAAAACGCAACATAAGAAGGGGAGGGGCGGCTTCGGCTCCACGTGGTGCCGCACAGTAATATCATTTGCATTTTGATTGGAATCGAAATTTGCCAAAATCCAATCAATTTCCCGCGCACACGGCACATAACAAGCAAATATGCTCGCACACAGTCGACAGTCGATTTCATTACGGTTCTGGTTTTTTTTTCGCAGGTTAGCTGTCGTGGTCACATGAAAATGCGAGAGGGGGAAGTTGTTTACAGGTGTGACGAGTTATGACAGCCGGCCGATTGTGATGTGAACTGGAATTGATGGAAGTAAATGAGCGACATCCTTTGTGGTAAACGTTTTCTCCAAGGAAACTTTTGAAGTCACCTTCCACCAAACGCAAATGCAAAGTGTTTGTGGAATCACGACAGCGGAAATCGCGAATAATGGCTCTTGGAGAAGTTGTTGTTCAGATGAGGAGAGAATTTGGATGGAAAGGATGAAAGTGCTCGGTTTCAGTTTTCCCAGAATCCACTTTGTGGCGGCGATTTTTCAACTGCTCCGGTTGACAGGGATTCAAATTGATTTCATTATTTTGTGGTAGGTACTACTACTGTGCACTCCACAGTCATGAACGGTTTCGAGCAGTCGTCGCCGTTCTTTGGGTGGAAGAAGCGTAAAATAAAGAACCTTTCGTGTTGGACCAGAACTGAGAATTAGGGTGGAGTTGTTTGAATAATCTGACAAGTTCAGAATAAAAAATCGATTTTAGGCAAGTTTCATGAAAGTGCTACTCATTTGATATATTATTTTCATAATGTCTTCAATTCGTTTATTTTAAGTATGCCACAGCTTCCAGTTCTTATAGCAGGTTTCTAATCTGATTGAAGCCTCTAGAAAGAATTTATTTTTGATCTCTACGATCTCTTCTTTATTCAAATCGATCTCTCTAATCACTATTTTAATTCAGCCTGCAGTGAATAATAATCTGAAATACCTCACCAGCAAATTCTACAAAGTTCACTTGGAATTTTCTAAAATTTATTCGAAATTTTGTGACATTCTTTTTTTAACTAATTGTTCCATCAATTATTTCCAGTAGGTACTCTATCAGATTTCCTTAAGCCTCCCGAAGTTCGAAGACTCCGAGTGCTTACAAGTCCTCCTCGAGCTTCGTCCACGTTTCATTCCCGTAGAGTACTACCGGCCTTATGAGCGTGTTATACATGGTACAATTGGTGCGGCTGTGAATCTTTGATCACAGCTTCTTGTGGAGGACATAGTAGGCCCGAATTCCACTGATGATGCGCCTCCGTATTTCACGGTTAACGTTATTGTCAGTCGTCAGCAAGGATCCAAGGTAGACGAATTCGTCGACCACCTCTAACGTATCCCTGTCTATCGTCCCACTGCTACCTAGGCGAGCCCTGTCGTGCTCGGCCGCACCAGCTTGTATGTACTTTGTCTTGGCCGCATTCACCAACAATCTTTTGCTGCCTGGCGTTTCAGGCGGGTGTACAGTAGACCTGTTCATATTTGAAAAAATCTCTGATAATCTTCCGGTCAAGTAATATTCTGTATTCTCATGCTAAGAACATCGTCTGGTCAAATTTTCAGCTCATTTGATAAAGATTACGGTATGCTTCAAGTTAAAAATGTGTTTTTGGGCTTATTTCAAGGTTTGAAAAATCATAACTGGCATGTGGAATATCAAAACCACTTGCTATTACCACTATTTGAAAGCTAATTTTATTCTGTTAAAGTTTGTCGAAAACGTCAATAAGATAAAATTGAGTTTTAATATTTTTTGATCCTGACTTGTTCGCCACAGTACCCAGAAATCACAGGTTTCTCAATATATATGGTATACAAAACACACATTGACATTATTTCTTCAAGCCCTAGTCAACGGGAATCAAACATAATAAACCTATGAATTCGTTGACCATCAACTGCTTACATGTTGCTTGAGGCAATAAATTACAAAAAATGCCCAAAGATCGAGCACAGCATCGCAACTTGATGAAAGTTAAATCGTGCGTGACACATGTACCGACGAATGAATGAATTGAACAAGTAAGCATTGCTTTTTCTTTTCAATTGATGATTGTTTTGATCGCATTTCACTGACCATTTAGAACGATTTGAAAACAATCATTATCATCGACTGAGGAAAGGCAGTGCTAACGTGTTCATTTTTTATGTTCTTTGAAGCTCACGGTGGTGTTTTTGGCTCACTAACAGCGGATTTACAAATGTGCTTCATAATTACCTATTTTTTACAATTTATTTTCGTAAGATAAATGGTAACTTTGAACGGTATTGACTTTTAGATGTACATAGTCATTATGTCTGGAAATTTAAAATCTGAAGTTTTCATACAAGTATGCTTTCCAGAGAAAACACTCCTCGAAAATAGAGATTTTCAAGAACCTCGAGACACAAACCTCAACCAAACTATGTTAAAACTTGCTCCAATCATAAAACCGTGTTAGACAATAGTTCGTGGAATTCGATAAACTACTGTGTAGAGGTATTTCCGATAAGGTTTGGTGTTCCTTTCGGTAGTTATGATTTTTTAAAGCTTGAAAATAGCCCAAAAACACAAAATTGATTTGAAGCACATCTAAATTTACTCCAAATTGACTGAAATTTTGACCAGAAGTTCATTTCGACATGTAAAATTAAAGTATTGGTTGACTGGATAGTTTCCAGACATTTTTGAAATAATGAATAGGTCTAGTGTACAGGTCTGCCATCTTTTCAAATGTTCGGTCGACAATGTCCATATCATCAGCGAAGCAAACAAATTGACTGGATCTCGTGAAAATCATACCCCTTACGTCCTCACGGTCATCGGGGAAGGGAAGGAATGTTAGTGTGATTACCGTTGTTACCAGAGACCGAGATATCCTTTGCATCTCCACAGTTGTCATGGAAAGGATATTGGGTTAGTGGGATAAGGTAGAGATCTGGGAGTCACCAATGTTTGGTGATGCGATCCATGATATAATCACGCCTAATCGGAATCGCACTGTACGCCGAACAAGTGTTCATCACTCGCCCCCGCAAGCGACGCGATCGTACTGCACAAATCGTACAACTTAATTAAGGGATTTTCCAGATGGCTTGGTGGTCTAATGGCTAACGCTTCTGGTTGATAAGCATAAGGTCATGCATTCAATCCCAGGCCCCTTTTCGTAGCTAGATCACTTTAAAATATGTATCTTGGTTTTACAATCTGTATCTATCGACATCTTCCGCTCAATCGTATGTTCTAGCAATCGCTAGAATCAGAAACGGATATACAGTCCGCGGAGAGCGTCTGACATTCAAACCACCAGACGGAAATCTTAATATCAATTAGGAGGAACCGTACGACATGGCAAGTCCTGCACTGATGGTGACTCTAAATCACAATACAATTGATTAAAGAATTTTCAAGAACATTCCTGCTGCCGTTTGCCTATGAATTTATTCGTAAGCTCATCTACGGTATATCATAGGAACTACACCCCAAATATTCCAGAGATTATTCCAGGAAATCTATTAAGAACTCAAACAGCAATTGTTGAGCATACTCAACCAGGGATTCATTATTGAGATCATCCAATTTTTTCAAGTTATTTTTCCAACATTCCAATTATGAACAGTTCTTCCGAAACTAATTTTTCAAGTCACATAAGAGGTTCCACGGTAAAAAAAAAACCGTTTGAGGTCTTAGACCAACAAATACTACAGCAATCATTCAGATCATTTCTTCAACGATTCCGTTCAACGTTGCTAAAAAAATGCATCTAGAAAATCCTACAAGATTTTGTCAATAGATTCAATTGATTTAAGAAATAATTGATCTTAGCAACTGATCTGATGAATTCCATTCAAACGGGCCGATAAAAAATGAAAATAAAAACTGTGCTTGTTAGTCCTCGATATGGATACAACTTTATACATGTTTCCATAAATAAATGTTTTGTATAGATAAATCGAACATTTTGACTCAAGAACAACTTTTGGAAATGGTCTATGAGTTTTGAGCGTGTGATTTATTTGAAAAGTTGAGTTCCTTATCTGCACGCTATTTATCTGAACAATTCTAGTTCTTAAGCTGTTGATTTTAGAAAAAAAGGTTCTACGGAGAAGTTGTAGTAAAAAATAAACAATGAAAAATATTTTATTGTTTATCATGATGAATTCAAAAATAGAACCTAAATTTTAAATTACACAATAATCCCTTTTTGATCTTTTTTTTCAATTTCCACCAGAAAATCTTGGTAGGAATCAGATGTTTTCAACATAGTTTCATGATGGAGAAATCTTTCTTATATATAAATAAAAATGGGGAGTGGTGTTTGTATGTCACAAAATGGCTTCCGAATGGATCAACGGATTTGTATGATTCTTTCTCCATTTTGTTCGACAAGGGTTCCGACGAGTTTGTATGTATTAAAGTTCTGGGATACTCACCGGGAAAGTCGGAAAACGAGAGTGAACGGAACTTTCATTTTGTATGGGGTGACTCAAATCGTTTTCCAACAGCCTTGCAAGACAAAGTTTGCCGGGACCACTAGCTTTTATAAAAAATTTCTGAAAACAACTTTTGGACGATTTTCAAAATTTTGGATTTCTATTAAAATAATTAAGGGGTCCAAATGCCAAAGAGTGTTACTGACGTTTTGGTCGGTTTTAAGTTGAGTATGCTGAAATAATCTAATTCCAAGCTTTCTAACAGTATTTTAAGGTTATTTTCCCGTCAAGCAGAATAGATAACATAATTCGCAGTAGATAGGCTTGCTTTTTTGGCTCCCATACCATCTGTATGGAATGGAAAATTGCTGAAAAAACTTCAAAGTTGAGCTTGCTGAAAAAACTTCTAAAAACACGAGCTTTTTACTTCTAACCCCTTCAAATACGTTTTGATCATAAAATATGAAATTATTTTAAACCATAATGATTATCATGAACATTTCTCAAGAAGTGGCCGTTTTCGAGTTATCTAAAGTGTAATGCAAACATTTATTAATCAAATATGAAAATAAGGCTATTGCCATTAGTTATTCGTGATTCTCCGTGATTCTCCCATACTCTCTAAAACCTATTGTACTTGATGGAAAATCGAGAATAACTCATCAAAAAGCCTATTTTGTTATTTATTTACTATATTTTTTGCATTAAACTTAAAATTACTCAAAAATGACTACTTCTAGAGAGCTGTTCATAATAATCATTATGGTTAAAAGTAACTTCAAGATTCTTGTTCGTATTTTTTTTACAAAAAAAAAAAAAAAAACATTGAAGAGTGGCCAAAAATTCTAAGCAAAATTTTTAATTAACATTTTTTTCATCATGAAACTTCGTCCAAAACATCTACTTCCTACCAAGATCATACGGTGGAAAAAAATATTAGCATGCTGCAAGTGTAGCTCAAAATTAATGTTTTATTTATGAATTTTTCATGATAAAAAAAAATGTTTCTTCAGTGTAATTTTTTTTTTTGTAGTCCAAATGGTCCACTACAACTCCTCCATGGAACATTTTCCTCCTAAACCAACAGTTTCCAAACTTTTATTCATTTATTTTTTTTTTTTTCAAATAAAGTGCATGTAAAAACTCATAGGCCATTTTGTAGAGTTATTCTAGTGTCAAAATTACGGATTGATCTAAGGAAAACACTTTGTCTACCATATCGAAAACCTGTGTCAAATTAACGGAAAATCGAAGATGGTCGAGTTCTGTGACTGACCGATTTGACATAGAATTCATCATCTAGAACAACCTTCAAGACTTCTACCAAAGTAAGGGCATTTTTAGCGATCCTTCCAAGAGTTTATCTGGAATTTCTACATAAGTTTCATCAGAGACATACATTCCTAGAGAAATTCCTAGATAAATTCTTCGAGAACTTGCTTGGAAGATTCTGCAAGACTTTCTAAAAAATCATCAGAGTCTGGGGTCAATTCTAGAGGTGTTCGTTAGGGCGGTTTAAAACTTAAAAACAGTTTGCAAATCCAATCTCCCATACCTTCTATATGATACTAACCGTAAAATTAGGGTCCTGTGACATTTTCAGCATTCTAGGTGGTGATTTAAAGGTGGCCCAAAGACAATGTAGGTTTATATGGAAATTACTATGGAGATATTGTGAAAAATGTTCCAATCACGTTAGTACTGAAATGTTAGTACAAACTTATAATTCTATAGTAAAAACTCATTCTTCACACCATAGTAAATAAATTTGTTGAAGACAGAAATCTGAAGGATAGCAGAAGAGATATTCATGAGTTTGTTTGTTATTATGTAGCTTAATATAAGATTATAGCCCTGCAAACATCTACGAAAATCCCAAACAAATTTAGCTCAAAAAGGTTTCATTTTTTCAGCAACATCCTTCAATAGGGTTTAAAGAATGAGTTTTCACTATGGGATGATGAGTTTGTACTTACATTACGGTACTAGCGTGTTTGGAACATTTCTCAAAATTTCTCCATAGTAATTTCCATATAAACCTATATTGTCCTTGGGCCACCTTTAAATCACCACCTAGATAGCTGAAAATTTCACAGAGCACCTTTTTTATAGTAAGGATGGTAAGGAACATGTGGAAGATTAGATTTTCAAACATTTTCTTCATTTTATTCTATCTTCTATCTTCTATCTTCTTCTTCTATCTTCTATCTTCTATCTTCTATCTTCTATCTTCTATCTTCTATCTTCTATCTTCTATCTTCTATCTTCTATCTTCTATCTTCTATCTTCTATCTTCTATCTTCTATCTTCTATCTTCTATCTTCTATCTTCTATCTTCTATCTTCTATCTTCTATCTTCTATCTTCTATCTTCTATCTTCTATCTTCTATCTTCTATCTTCTATCTTCTATCTTCTATCTTCTATCTTCTATCTTCTATCTTCTATCTTCTATCTTCTATCTTCTATCTTCTATCTTCTATCTTCTATCTTCTATCTTCTATCTTCTATCTTCTATCTTCTATCTTCTATCTTCTATCTTCTATCTTCTATCTTCTATCTTCTATCTTCTATCTTCTATCTTCTATCTTCTATCTTCTATCTTCTATCTTCTATCTTCTATCTTCTATCTTCTATCTTCTATCTTCTATCTTCTATCTTCTATCTTCTATCTTCTATCTTCTATCTTCTATCTTCTATCTTCTATCTTCTATCTTCTATCTTCTATCTTCTATCTTCTATCTTCTATCTTCTATCTTCTATCTTCTATCTTCTATCTTCTATCTTCTATCTTCTATCTTCTATCTTCTATCTTCTATCTTCTATCTTCTATCTTCTATCTTCTATCTTCTATCTTCTATCTTCTATCTTCTATCTTCTATCTTCTATCTTCTATCTTCTATCTTCTATCTTCTATCTTCTATCTTCTATCTTCTATCTTCTATCTTCTTTCTTCTTTCTTCTATCTTCTATCTTCTATCTTGTTCCAAACATATAGCTGATGATTTTTTTCCATTTCCATTAATCCTATCGAGCCCTTAAGGAATTCATCAGTTTTTATCCGATTCCATACAAATTTCATTCAAAACATCTTTGCAAAATTCACCACAGAGATTTTTTTTTAAATTCTCAGAAAATTCTTCCATCGATGTTCACATTAGATATTTTAAGAATGTTCAATTTCAGAAGTCACACAAATTTTCAAAACACACCAACTTCCAACGACTTACCGTTTTCGAATTAAATTAGAAAGTCTTTCGGTTACTTACTTTTGTCTTTGGAACAACCCTCTAAAGCTTTGTGTAAAATGACTACAATGTAATAATTCCCTTACAGGCAAAATTTCAAGTTATTTGTAGTCGTCATCCAAATTTCAACCAATTTGGACTACCATAAGCAGAGATACAGCACCCAAAATCGGCATTTTGTATTGACTGGCATTTGTTACTAACTTATGTCACTGACTGTATCTACGCTGGAACACGTTGTAACGCTTCAAAAAGAAGGTGGATCATTATCATTATGTCACGAAATACATACAATCACACTCCATTTTTATTATAGACGATAGAAGATAGAAATAGAAGATAGAAGATAGAAGATAGAAGATAGAAGATAGAAGATAGAAGATAGAAGATAGAAGATAGAAGATAGGAAGATAGAAGATAGAAGATAGAAGTTAGAAGATTATAGAAGATAGAAGAAGTAGAAGATAAGATAGAAGATAGAAGATAGAAGATAGAAGATAGAAGAAGATAGAAGATAAGATAGAAGATAGAAGATAGAAGATAGAAGATAGAAGATAGAAGATAAGAAGATGAAGATAGAAGATAAGAAGATAGAAGATAGAAGATAGAAGATAGAAGAAGTAGAAGATAGAAATAGAAGATAGAAGATAAAGATAGAAGATAGAAGATAAAGATAGAGATAG
>NW_018734841.1:0-27827 GCF_002204515.2 Aedes aegypti
GAAAGTTGCACTAAACTTCGTGTATGACAGCTAGAAGTTTGTTTGTTTCAATCCAGTTGCAATATGGTTGAGTTGCACCTTACGTATCATCTAACAAAGAAAACATGGTCTAGCAATAGTTTGTTTGTTTAAAAGGTGTTTCTCAAGTGTTGCGTGGAAGTTTTTGCGAAAAGTTTAGATTATTTCAGGCGTGGCCTAATTTCGCCAGTAATGAACTTGTATTTCCGAGGGTGCACTCAAGTTATAAGCGACAAGCTTTGATCAATGGGCCATGTGGTCGCTTTTATAGTGCATTGGCGAAGCAATTGTTCGAAGAGCTGGTGGACTAGTGAGTAGAGGTAAAGATTGGTGATCTTGAGATCCGGAAGTTCGATTCTCGTTCATGTTTTTGTTTTCTTTTTTTTTTTCTTCTAAGTATTTTGCAACAAATAAGCAATTTCGATATTACTTAAATATGTTGGCAAACAGACTCCGCCTTCTTGCGCTTTTTGCGTTTGCTATTCAGTGCAATTGTCAGTCATATTTTTCACCAATTGACAACTCTGATTAGTTTCAAGAGAAAATTTTATTCTTGAGTTGCAACAAACTGTTGCTGCTTGGGTAATCAAGGATTTCCAAAACCAAATTGAGAGTTGTCACCACTCCGCAGAGGGCGCATGAGACTTGGAGACAAAAAATTAGTAAAATAGAAAGGTAACGAGCATTGGTCCCCCGACCCTAACGCTTGACCCTTAGCAGCAATCTGGTTCGATCAAAAGCGGAACCACAACGCTGACTTAAGCGAGCCATCCCAAACCAATAAAGAAATTACAGCTTTACATATAAAAAATGGAATGATCAATTAGGGTGTACTTACATTTATTGATGAACTTATCCAAAAAGTGCGCTTAGCTAATGTTCTGTTGAGTGTGGTGGGTGTGTGGAAGTGTATCCCACGGCGGCTCTTCAAGTGAATCCTGTCCGGACAGTCGGGGGGAAAGACTACCAGCGCCATGCTGGCCAGCCCCGCTGCTTCGCACGCCATTAGCGTTGCACCACTACGACATCACCACTTAAACGAAGCACCACCGTGCTTGTTGGATTAAAGAAAGGCCTATTGAGGCGTTCAAGGGAACATTAGTATTCCACTAATAATCAATGTTGGAATCGTGTTCAAAAATTCAGTCTCTTACCGATCTCATTTGAAGCTTCTACTCCCGCCGATGCATCGAAACAGAAATCTCATCCATCCTCAACTTCATGCTACGTTCTAGGGAGGGACAATAAATCACTTGTTCAACGGTATAGATATTTGCACCACACAACTCACATCGGTCAGACCAATAAAACTGATGAGACGCACTGGAAATCACACTTGACTTGGCACACAAACGGTCTGCTTAGTGTTTAACCGATAACTGGTGGCTCAGAGCAACCTGTGCAATGGTTTTATCGGTATCAATTGTATGCGCTACGAAGTGATGCGTGAGCTTTTAGGTACTCAAACACGATCGGCCCTGATCGTCAACGGAGATCATTATCGATCTTATCAGAGAATGAGTGGTTGCTGTTAGGGTTTCTAATACCGGTGTTGGAATTTTTTTTATGGTGGTTATGATAATAATGTGGATCAAAACTATTGGGTTGATTATTGGGGTGGTATCAATTGGGTGATGTCGGATAAAAAATTGAATCTGATAGCAAAGCAGCTTGCGCCCAGCGGAGCATACATTCGAGGCATGCGGCGCCGATTTGATCGACACTTGGCAACGATCAATCTGATGAGTTGTTCTGTTGTTGGTGTTGTGAGAGTGTGATGATACGACATGGTAAATCTTTAACCAAAACTCCTGTGTTGGGTTGGTGAGGCTTTGAGCACCATCAGTGGCTCAACACCCCCAGTAAGTGATCACCCGCTTACAGCCACCAAGCTATAGGAGCAGGTTACAAGTTATCAGGATTGATTTCTTAAAGTATATCTTGAAGGATTACTGAAGATGTCCGAAGAAAAGAAAACTAAACGAGTTTTGGAACGAAAGAAAAAATGTTCTTTTTTCCTTGTTAAAATAAGTGATTTGTCTAATAAATATTATTCATAAAAATGTAATTATGGACCTTAATTAACGTATCAAGTAGAGAATGCAAGAAGGCTTCGTGGTCGTGCGGTTAGTGTTACCAAGCATTTAGCCGTATCGAGTCAAGGGGTGTGGGTTCGATTTACGCATCAGTCCGGGAAACTTTTCATTGGAAATGTATTTCGACTGTGCCAGTGTGTGTGGTGCTTCCTTCAAAGGAACAAATCGTCCACTGGAAGCATTAATGTGTCGGTGTCTTGATACAATAAGGATGTCTCTGAAGAATATGTTGTATGATTCCTGAAGATGTCATCTTAGACTACTTGTACTTGTACTTGGAGGCATCCTTGAAAACATTCCTATGTTTGAAATGCTAAAACAATTCATAGTGGAAATCAGTTGAATTTCATTTTTTTAGATTGGCCAAGGGGGGATTTGGTAACGTCCCCAAACCCTTCCACCAATCTACGCCTATCGGTCCCTTAAATTAGTATTTTATTTTCACAAGTATTATGTATGACTATAGAAAGTTTACATGCAAACATCAATATAGTCTTGGTACTATATTTTGACTTCGACTTGCTAAGTTCACATTTATGTAAATGTACGCAAAGCGCTTTTTAATATAACACATTTGCCATTTTATCTTAATTTTGTTCCACGAACTAGTATCATCTTGATTATCAGCTAATGGTTAGATTATTTGAAATCGAAGCGGTCAACAAGAATATTATTAAGTCTATAACAGCATAGATATGTTTTTCTCTAAAACAAGTTATTGGCGCTTGCTTCAGGTATATATGACAAATCCTGATTCTGCTTGTTATCCGTATCCTCCAATTATTACTTATAGAGTATTCTCACTTGTCGGCTTATCTTCATCACCGTTGCAGCATATCAATCATAATAAGCCTCGCATTTGTTTGTTTCCCCTGTCACACGGTACTGCAATATGAATTATTTTTTCTTGATGGTTCGTGTACCACTCGCGACTTGCAATAAGCAAACAGCGCGATCATAATCGCATTTCGATTTGGTTCGTTTTGTTCCGATCTTTCCATCTTTTGTCTTGCGGCATTGTGCTTTGACAGTATAAGAACTAATCTAGATGGGAATGCATACGATCGCGCTGCAAAAGCTGTAGAATTATGGGTAAGGGCTTTGTTTCGTGGCGGCACATGTCTGTTCAGAGCTACAGCGGCGTTTGTCTTAAATACAGATCGCACAGATAAAGATGTCAGTTTTCGTTGATTTGGTGGGTGGTTAGTTAAGTAGTATTTAACTAGGTTATTGGGGTTTGTTTTCGATTGATGAACGATCTCTATCTCTAGGTATGAATTGGTTTAAAGATGTTTGAGATCTGTTAGTTGATTGTTTGATTGCCGAAAACAATGTTCAACATTTAATATCCTATCTTATTACTCATTATGACATTCCATCGTTGCTTCTCATGTCTTTTATTATACACGTGCAAGAAAAGTCAATTGGCAAATAAAGCTCACAGCTATTAACTGTGGAAGTGCTTATAAGAACTCTAAGCTGAGAAGCAGGGTCTCTGTCTTATTTGGGACGTTTGTGCCATAAAAAAGAAAGAATATTCATACCCCTGGATTAAGAGGCAGATGCATCCTGCAAATGCTTAGACAGAAGACATTCCTTTTCCTAATTGAATGGACCTTGCGCATGGATTGCGATTTAAATTATGTCTTAGAAGAAGTTTTACACAGTACATAACAGGCTATACAAAACAGGATATAGGGTTTCGTTCTACTTCGTCGTAAGAACTATTATTTGTCGTATCATACTTAAAATGTTCCACTACCGCGGATATTCAAACTTAATATAGATGCATTTTCCAATTGTACCTTTATGAAGGGCTGTTATGGTTTGTACACTTGTACACCAAAAATGCAATAAAAACTACTGTACTTCGATAAAAAAAAACTCAGTTCAACTATCCACTTTTCACTTTTACACCGAAACTGCATGGACGAACACTATCTGAGCGAAATGCTTAGCGATCGACTGAGCCACACCCACTTCACGATAACAAGTTCCACCCTACTGTGTGACTCACTTCACCGGACTCTTATTTTCACTATGGAAAACCTTCGTCTTCTTCTTTCATCTTTCCGGCGTTACGTCCCCACTGGGACAGAGCCTGCTTCACAGCTTAGTGTTTTTATGAGCACGTCCACAGTTATTAACTGAGAGCTTACTATGCCAATGATCATTTTTGCATGTGTATATCTTGTGGCACGAAGATACTCTATGCCCTGGGAAGTCGAGAAATTTCCAACCCGAAAGATCCTCGACCGGTGGGATTCGAACCCACGACCCTTAGCTTGGTCGTACTGAATAGCTGCGCGTTTACCGCTACGGCTATGTGGGCCCCTTCGTATTTTCCCGCATAAACCAGGAACAATACAGCCACTGTTTCCTAAACTATCCGAAACTGTTTGCGACAATTTATGAACAGATTCGTATAACATCCAAAGTAGCAATAAACCAATCATACCGTAAACAATTTTGACAGATTTACAAATTGTAATTGAACAATTGGAATCAAGTGCATTTGTAGATTTTTTATGAAAATATTAAAAATTTACAAGATTTTAGCATTTTTGCAACGCTTACAAACAATCTGTTCTACGACCACTATTTGATAAAGTCATAATGAGTTCGTTGCTTACCCATGATAGCCTAGTTATAGTAGAACATGAATTCGGTCTCAAATCTCTTAGCGGAAAACCATTTTTACAAAACTGGGACCATTTTTGTAATCTAAGTCATAAATTTCCATATAGCGTTAAACGCCTAGAGGTATGCAACGCCCTATAAATGTTCCGTAATTCATTCAATCTTGTTCGATTTATACTCCATTATCAAAGTTATCCCAAAACAGAAAACCGACTTTCGATTATACGGAAAATTATATATCCATTCAGAATAAATCTTTTGGCAATCTATCAAGTGCAATCGATAGCTAGGATATCAGTACTTGTTTTAAAAATATAAATTGTAATTCTTTGAAACAGCATGCATAAATATTGAAGTTTTCTTCGAAAAAAACTATCAAAGTTACCCCGTTTTACGGTATGTATAATGACTCATTAACGGTGTGTTATAGTTTTTTCAACCCTTCTTCTTCTTCTTTCTTCTTCTTCTTCTTCTTCTTCTTCTTCTTCTTCTTGGCATTAACGTCCTCACTGCAGTGACAAAGCTGAGAAGCATAGTGTTCTTATGAGCACTTCCACAGTTATTAACTGAGAGCTTTCTTAGTCAAAGTTGCCATTTTTGCGTTCGTATATCGTGTGGCAGGTTCGATTATATTCTATGCCTTGGAAAGTCAAGGAAATATTCATTCCGAAAAGATCCTGGACCGACCGGGAATCGAACCCAGACACCTTCTGCATGGTTTTGCTTCGTAGCCGTGGACTCTAACTACTCATCTGTGCGTGATGTTTGGCGTAGAAAACGGTTCCTTTAATTGTGGTGTGAAATAGTAGTTTACGCAACAAGTTGCAGAATGATGATTCTTTCAGCACGAGTTGTATATTTATCCAAAGGGGCTCGCCGATACAACTTTATCCAGCTTTTTACGCTAGCTATAAAACTGAAGGGGGTGATTTGGTTTTGATGTTTGTTGCCCACAGATTTTATAGCATGATCCAAGTATGCTGTAATGTGAAATTGTTGATTGGAATGTCAATTTTTTCACTATTTGTTTTGCAGCTAGACATCGTTGTATTAAAAAAAATATTCTTTAATATTTATCGCTTTTTCTAAGTAATTCTGTTTTTTACACTATTTTAGGTATCTGGAAACGTGGAACTAATCGCGCTTCAAGAAAGGCCCATAGACGATATAACAGTCAAGCCATAGGGCTAATAAAAACCAAAATTCCGTTCGTTGTCGTTGTCGTTAATTGCTCATGTCAGCTCAGGATGTCTCTCAACAATAAGAGCAGCGTACGGAGCAAGACTTTGACAGGGCTGGATGGATTAAAGCTTTGATGGCATTTTAAAATCACATAAGTCCATGTAATAAAAGGAGCAAAAATGTATCCAATGGGGCTCTGCACAAAAATCAGTCCCTCTTTTTCACTCTACCATGAAATTAGTAAACAACAAGGCCAAATTAGTAAACAACGTCAAAATTCCATACGAAATCAAAACAGTGCAGAGCCCTATAAAGCGATTAGTTTGAACTAGTTTGTTAAATTTTAATCCTGGGTAGGATGGTCGACATTTCTTCCATCTTTTGGAATGTTGAAGTATATAAATTTTTGTGTATTTTGTGTGGGAGTGTGGTGCGGGAAGCGCAGATTTGATTCCTATTGGAAGCATGAAACGAACACAGCGGCATAAAAACATGAGCTATCATTTTCAATTCAAGGTCAAAATGGAACTGTAATAAATGCGATCAGGACACAGTTTTGCTCTGGATTAGTAGATCCTTCAAACTGTTCAATCATTAAGATCCGCGATTCTTGCGACAATGTCAGTGGACGAACACGTTTAGGTATTTGATCCTGCCGTGGATCCTTCTTTTAATCTAGAATATGAAAAAGTTGAGATAAAACAGATGACTTCACACTTTTCGTTTCCCATATCCTAGTAAAGCTACACCCAAAAGTTGAAAACTGTCATTATAGGCGTTTTCTGCGTCTATTGATGGCGGAAAAGTGTTCTTCTGAGCGACATGACGTTTTTAGGCGTCTATTGATAGGCAGATAATCCGGTCATTGAGTCGAGCAGTTTTTACGGTACAAATGGGGAAGTAGAACTTGATATGCTTTTTGCACCACCCATACCAACAAGCGGGTAAGTGCTGTGGTATAGTATTTGGTTCTCACGCTCATGGCCATGGATCGATCCTGGTTGATGTCACATGTGTATTTTTTTTCTTTCATGTGCGTGCATCACCAACACATGTATTAAAAAATAAAACTTTCACACATATGCCTTTTAAGTGCATGTATTGGAAGTATGGAAATACGAAAAAAACCGAAAGGGTGCAAACCAGATTCGAACTATGATCATCGGATTGACTAGCACATTATTTATCTACTGCTCCAAACTTACTGCTGAAATGATGTGTAACCAAAGTCGATGTGGTTTTACGTTTCATATGCATGATTGCTCATGCTATTGATAAACATGTGAACATGTGTTATCCCCAGCAAAATAAAGATATACAGTCAAGTCTCCTTTAAAGCGTTAATCATCGTATGTTGAACAAGTTTAATGTATATTCATAATAATTTATCACCTACCAGAGTAGCCACATTCTCTATTGTAGAACTTACTTGAGGACTGTTCATTTTATAAAGTGGACACCTTGTGCATGCTATATCTTTATAATATATCAATAGAATCGTAATCGGTTTTCTGTATACAGTATCGTTCGACTATTATATTATTGCACGATGGTGTTATAACAAAAAAGCCATCAAAATAATTATAATTCACACGAATAATGAACAATGTTTAGAATGGTCAAAGATTGGTAGGTCTGGAGCCAAGTATAATAGTTGAGTATACCAAAACACAATTCATTCATAAAAATTCGGATTTTTGGTATGTGAAAAATATTGTTTAAGTTTGAAGAACATCTTTTCTAGGAAGTTTTTGTCGAAACTTCTTTGTTCTTCTTTGTAAGATCTTATATTTCCATATAAGAGGAAAATAATAGTATTACGATGCACAGAAAACCGATTATGATTTCATTGATAAACTAGCTAAACCAACCTGGCTAGTCACGTTTCATAAGAATTTTCAAGCAAAAACCTCTTTCAAAGATTAATAATGTTTATGTTCAATTGCAAAATGATAACATGGACAGAGAAATTTTTGTGTTGATAAGTATGCCATTGGTGTATGAATAATAAGCTGAGACACGCATGATATTTATGAACGCAAAATCGCCCAAATTTATGCTCTAACCATACTCCATTGTTATAGTGCCGTTATTCTGATCTGAAATAATTACAGCCTTAAATGCTGTTGTGAAATATTTCAAAAGTTCCAGAAGCTTCTATAAATTAGAGAGAAGAATCTGACTGAAAATTCTAGAATATTCTATTGAATCCCGATTAACCAGAGCTACAATTTCTGTATAGATCTTTGTGCTGCGATGGCGATCGTCAACGATTTAAAACGAATCGATTTGTAATTAGGAATGCTTTGGAAAGCTCTTTTTAGGGACCATTATAGTTACCATAAAAAAATATTTTTATTTTGCCTTCATAAGTCGATATCGAACCATGGAACATCGACTCAAGAAGGTTGTGTAAATAAAAAAAAACTAGAATATTCGGCCCACAATCATGTTTATCTTTCCTTTGCAAATATCTTATTTGTTTTTGAACCTTATATTGAAATGACGAAACCCGTAATGAATCACATTTTCAACTTGCATTGGAATTTAAGTGCGGTCGAACAGCATAAAGTTGGTTTGTTTACATTTTGATTACCGTCCAAGTTCATAAAACCGGAAAACTACAATGATTAAAATATCGTGACTTTTATACGAATTAGGAAGGACAAAGCTCCGGAAAACTCTAGAACACCCTGTGCAATAGCTGTTATAGTGCTCCACAATTTGCAATAGGGTCCTAAAATGGTTAATTAAATCTTGTTTTCATTTAATAACACGAAAGATCATATTACTGCAACTACTTTAGCAATTTTTCTCGCTCAAATAACGGATATATCATATTTAAACTTTAATTTCAAAATTGGATCCATAAATGAACCTTGACACTTGAGATCATGTTTGACGTTCGCTTAGTCGACAAAAATATCACAGGGGTTTTAGTTTTAACACTGGGGTTGTTCCTATCTGACATTTCGGAAGGGACACGGAAAACAAAATACACCCAAAATTTGAGTTCAAATCAAGGAGTGTGACAAAATCTATAAAAACATAAAACAATGTTTTTTGTACTTAAACAAATGAAAAACATTAAAAAATTAAGTAAACATGTGTTTTTGGCCTGAACGTAAGCGTTTGGCACTAAAATTGGGACATGGCTTTAGGACCCTATTGTAATGTTGTAAGATTCAAATGGACTTTTGCAGTGCTCTTAATTTGACTGTTGTTGTGCTCTTAAATTGCTGTTGTATGCTGCTCAATGAAACCTTTCAAAGCGTTACTGACAGACAGAAAACTCTGGGATTTTATATACATGATAAAAAGATATAGCATAAACAAGGTGTCCTCTTTATAAAATGAATAGTCTTTAAAACATGAAAACTCTGTGGAATCTTTTGCTGGTGCTATTCAAAGAAAACAACATCACGGTTCTACTTTCACATTGATAAAAAAATATCGATCCAATGCTGATGAATGCTACCCAGAATGAGCCGATTATAAGAAACCGTGCCCCATATATGGGATTAAATTTTAACCATGGTTTTAGTATAATAGTAAAAGAGTTTTCTATAGATGAATCGATCATTTTGACTCAAGAACAACTTCTGCAAATTGGCTATTAGTTTTTGCAAGCAATTTATTTTAAGAATTATGGCACCTATATGTTGATTTTAGAACAGAACGTTCAGTGAGGAGATTGTAGTAAACCGTTTGGAGAAGTCAAGAGAACATATATACTGATTTTTTTATCATGAAAAATATGAAAACAAAATTTCATTTTTATATAACGCAATAATCTTTTTTTTATTATTTTTAATTTTGACTTTCTATGAATTGTGATAAGAATTAGTTGTTCAGGACAAAATTTCAGAGACATTTTCGATAAGAAAGTTTTTCTAAGAACAACTTATGCTGTCCATAAAGGCCCATATTGAAAAAGTAGGCACTGAGAAAATAGCGCTCAAACTTTGAAGTTTTTCTTTCATACAAATGTTTATAATTTTCTATTAGGGGCCGTCCATAAATAACGTAGCATTTTTCACTGATTTTTTACACCCCCCTTCCCTCTCGTACCGTTTCGTCACAAATGCTGCAGCATGATACTTCCCCTTAGAAAATACGTAGCATATCAAGCACCCCCCCCCCCTTCTTCTTCTTCTTCTTCTTCTTCTTCTTCTTGGCATTGACGTCCTCACTGGGACAGAGCCTGCTTCTCAGCTTAGTGTTCTTATGAGCACTTCCACAGTTATTAACTGAGAGCTTTCTATGCCAAAGTTGCCATTTTCGCATTCGTATATCGTGTGGCAGGTACGATGATACTCTATGCCCAGGGAAGTCGAGAAAATTTCCAACCCGAAAAGATCCTGGACCGACCGGGAATCGAACCCAGACACCTTCAGCATGGCTTTGCTTTGTAGCCGCGGACTCTAACCACTCGGCTAAGGAAGGCCCCCCCTTTGCATTTTTTATTAATTTTCCTCAGTGATTGGGTTGAAACAAAAAATCAGAATTCAGAAGTTCAATACAAAATTTGATATTAATTACTGACTAAATGTAAGGATAATCTAATCTAACAGTATGATATACAGTAGCGCTCGAAAGTAATTTGGAAAACAGTTTCAAATAAACACAGTTCCTGTTACATAATTTTGGTATCTAGTTTCATATAGGCTAAATTGTATTACTTTTGCTGTTGTCACCAAGCCAAACAAGTTTACTATAGAAAATGTGAAAAAAAATTGATTGGATTGATGAAGCTCGTTATTGTTGAGTTACTGTACAATATATTTTTAGTTTATTTTTAGTTAGAACAAAAATTTTGTTATTAAAGGATTGTTTTTTTTTAAATTATTCTTTGTTAGGAAATAGATTTCAATGAAAATGAACAATACAATATATTAATTCGAAATGAATTATTATCCAAATTTAAATCCATTTGGCAATCAGTGGCCAGATATAGAAAAGATTACACTTGATATATTTGGAATGTTTAGAAAATTTTAGCGATTATTATACAAATTATTTATATCTATTAATATTTCAGCTGAACTTCATTATCTTTCTTCATAATAAAATAAACCTACACAACCTATAATGAAACAGTTAAATAATAAAAAATTATCAAATTACCAAGTTATCAATAAAATTGAATGATAGGGCAATTTCGATATCACTCGAAGCTGTTGTCCTCATTAATATTCAGGCTATTCCATCAAGAGCATTGATACATCAAAACAAATCGATGAGTTGATTGAGTGAGATCTCCTGCAACATTGAATGCATAATACACGGTATAAATATCTTGTTTCATGTAATATTTGCCGAAAAGAGCATATTTTATTGTCTTGAAAACGGCTGACTTTATGACTTGTTAACAAATGAGAAAACAATGTACTCCATTGTTTTCTCATTTGCATTGTTTTCTCATTTGCATTGATTTTTAATTTATTTATTAAACTTTGATTTTGTTTATTTATAAATTTATCAATTAAGACACGAATATAATATAATATTTACATAACCATTTAAAGCTTTGAAAAATCTGTTTGATTGCATTTATCAAGAAAATCTAAAATTTCTCAGATTTCTTTTCAATCTTGATGAATGTTTTGAAGCTGAATCATTATTTTATAAACCAAGTTTATAAGTCAAACAAAACAGAGGACAGAGCCTGCATCTCAGTGTTCTTATGAGCACTTCCACAGTTATTAACTGAAAGCTTACTGTGCTAATGACCATTTTTGCTTCCGTATATCGTGTGGCAGGAACGAAGATACTCTATGCTCTGGGAAGTCGAGAAAATTTCCAACCCGAAAAGATCCTCGACCGGTGGGATTCGAACCCACGACCCTCAGTTTGATCATGCTGAATAGCTCCGCGTTTACCACTACGGCTATCTGGGCCCCGTAAAGATCCCCCTCCCCCCTAAATAGCTACGTCATTTATGGATGACCCCTTACATTTCTTCCTGACATATTTAACACAACCGCATAGCTTACTTATTTTGCTTCTAATGATCAGCAAAAAATAATAAACTTGTACACAATTCACGTTTGCAGCTGAAATTTAAATTCGAAGTTCATATGGAGACTGGTATGCCTTTATTTTTCAATATGGGACTGCACCAAGTTCATATTTTCCAATACATTTTCAAACAATGTGTGTTTATTTTTATATGCATAATAAAATGCAGATTAAAATAAGTTTTATTGCACTCATTCGATAACTGTCAAGCAATGATACATAGTTTTGACATCATGAATGCTCTAAAGCATGACTTTAAATCGACAATATGTTGAGCATTATTATTATAAGTAAATTTTCTGGGATGTAGAATTAATATTGTTCGGAAAAGATCTTCACGAGTTTTATATAGTTATGCGGCTTGGCAAACCTCTGAACGAACACCAACACCAAAAAATCCACTTAAGGGTTGAAGAAATCATTTCGTGACGCGTTCACCATTATTTTGCGATTATGTTGTGCACATAAGTTTTTTGAGAATTATTATTTATGTATATCAATTCCAAAAATTTGGAAAATCTGACTTTGGTGTAAAATGTTGAGTGCGATAATTCAACCTTATTGTAATTTCTGTAAATTCCAGTTAGGTACTATTGCATCTTCTTTACAAAAAAAAAAAATATAACGGTAAATGTAAATGACTGCTAATAAGAGCGGTTTTAAATTTAAAAAAAGTTTGAAATTCCAATCCCCATATCTTTCTTAGGGGTCGTCCATAAACCACGTGAACATTTTTCCTGACTTTTCAGTCACCTCCTCCCCCCTCGTGCTTTTGTGTGGTTTTGACGAATAACCCCCCGCTCGCCCAATGATCATGTGTTTCATTTGTTCATGAATGAAACAGAAATTTGAAAAATGGGAGAAGAGATATTTATGAATTGGTTTGCTATTATTAAGCGAAATGTGACAAACTTCTGCAAAAATCCCTAACAAAATTAGCTCAAAAAAGATTTGTTTCTACTGCAGTGTTCCTTATTATTGTTTGAGGAATTAGTTTTCACTTAGAGATAATTTTGTATTAACATTACAGTACTAACATGTGGGGAACATTTTTTTTTTCAAATTTTGTCATAGTAATTTCCATAGAAATCTTAATCATTTCATTAATAGTGCTTCGTGAAGCCCAAGCAGGACAGTTCGGTTTTGCGTCGTCTGATTGATTTTGCTGACGGATTCGCGCGTATTTTCGTTGCCGGAGAATTTTTTCCCCTGTTTTGGAGCGCCTTGCTGGGTAGTGCTTTGTGAAGCCCAAGCAGGACAGTTCGGTTTTGCGTCGTCTGATTGATTTTTCTGACGGATTCGCGCGTATTTTCGTTGCTGGATTTTTGTTTTCCCTGTTTTGGAGCGCCTTGCTGGGTAGTGCTTCGTGAAGCCCAAGCAGGACAGTTCGGTTTTGCGTCGTCCGATTGATTTTTCTGACGGATTCGCGCGTATTTTCGTTGCTGGATTTTTGTTTTCCCTGTTTTGGAGCGCCTTGCTGGGTAGTGCTTCGTGAAGCCCAAGCAGGACAGTTCGGTTTTGCGTCGTCCGATTGATTTTTCTGACGGATTCGCGCGTATTTTCGTTGCCGGAGAATTTTTTTTTCTCCTGTTTTGGAGCGTCTTGCTGGGTAGTGCTTCGTGAAGCCCAAGCAGGACAGTTCGGTTTTGCGTCGTCCGATTGATTTTTCTGACGGATTCGCGCGTATTTTCGTTGCCGGAGAATTTTGTTTCCCCTGTTTTGGAGCGTCTTGCTGGGTAGTGCTTTGTGAAGCCCAAGCAGGACAGTTCGGTTTTGCGTCGTCCGATTGATTTTTCTGACCGATTCGCGCGTATTTTCGTTGCCGGAGAATTTTTTCCCCTGTTTTGCAGTAGTGTGTGATCCTTTGACTGCGACGCTTGCTCCTGCGGGGCGGGTGATGCGGTCAGGATCGAACGTGTTATGCGTGGAGTGCAGTGAAAAAGTGTATAGTATTTTACGGAAACCCCAGTGCGGCGACGGAGAAAAACTGCTTCACATCCTGGTAAAATCGTTCTTTATTATTGTTTACTTTACTCACTTATTACCAATTCAAACTAAATACGTGCCAGGGTCGAAAATATAATTTTCGATTCGGGAAGTGTAAAAACATTGCATATATCCATTTGATATCTGGATGTTTTTATGCGGGGCTTACTGTAAATAAAAATGACCTCAGAATGTGTGTGTATTTACTGCCATTCTTGAAATGGGTCGTTGGAATTTCAGTAGAGCTATCACCTTTCATCTCCTGGGCTAAAATTGTCTGCAGATATAAAGATATCGAAGGGTATCATTAAATACATGCATACAATTTTCTTCCATAAAAGCACTGCCGGCCAGTGGGAGGTGGATTGTATCACACACACACACACACACACACAAATCTTAATCATTTCATTAACAGTCGGATGGTTCAAATTAAAAAAAAAGTTTTAAAATTCAATATTTCATATCTTTTTTACCAACAACGATTAGAAGTTGTTGGTTAAAAAGATATGAAATATTGAATTTTAAAACTTTTTTTTTTAATTTGAACCATTCGACTGCTAATGAAACCTTTCAGGTTTAGTTGATGGTGGAATTTTCTTTGAAACACAAATGGGTGGACCGTGGTCTTTGGCTAGATACCCCCTCCCCGCTAAATGATAACATAGTTTATCAAAGGCCTCTATTTTGATAAGTAATTGTTAAAAGAATTACGGTAATCCAGTTTGCTGTATGCACACTTAGATGTTTGATTACAATATTACATCGTCAAATGAATCGAATCCCACCAACCCTGGGTCTCCTACTTCGAGGAGTCTCATACCGTCCCCAACCATGCGACTAATAGGAGACCAAAATGTAAATAAATGAAAAGTAAATCAATCAGCAAACGTCAACGATAAAATTCTGCTTATAAAGCGCCCGACTGTTATAGTCAAGTGTGTTTATTTGTTTCTCCCTAATATATTACCCAATCCAACACGCACGGCATGAAATTTTATTTCCACTGCAAATGTATAAGTCATTGCCGATAATAAAGATATACAAACATATAGATTTTGACTCTGGTATAAGTAAGAAATTCCCGCAGCACCGCGTTGGTACTTTAAATATATTTATAGAACATATCATCTCACCCCTTCTCGCACTTGGCTTTCCAACGGGTGTTGTATTTTGCTCCTCTTGCAGGTTGTCCTCCGTGACAAGATGGTTCCATCTTGTGTGATGTAGAGAACTCCACACATGAGAAATTGTGGTAGGCAAGTAGTGTGGGTTTATGATTAAGGATCCGAAGGTTGCGGGTTCGAATCCGGTTGCTGTTATTATATTTTTGATTTTCATATTTTGGTGTCTAAGGCAAATTTCTTGTGGCGGAGCCTTGGAGCAATCGGGTATATGGGGTAGCTAACAAGGGAAGGTCACGATGTGTTACACGGGGTTTTCAACCGGACTATTTTTGTTGGATTCAACATGTCGAAATATGTGAAACCCTAAAGCCTTTCGGGTGAAGAGTCAGGGAGATGTAGTATGTTGTTAACAAAATGTTAATAAAATCTTAAATTTGTTTTACCAAATTAGGATGATAGTGTTGTCTAACACAGATCACCTAGATATAAGAAATGAATGTAATGTTTGGAATGATACTAATAAAGAAATTAAAAAAAAAATGTACATCGTAATGTTCTGAATGGCTTCAACGGATGACGCATGAATTTGGATACTAGGTTCAAATAATGACTTATTCAGTAGGTACAAGAATGTGAACACTTTTGACCGGGTTAAATCCGCTCGATAAAGGCAATAAATACATTACTTAGAAAAGAGATAACTTAACTTTATATAAAATGAGTAGTAGAAAAATCGGTAAAATAGAATGGTGTTTGATTTTCGATGATGTTATTACTTTCAATAAAAGTAACATTGTTGCTAAATAAATAACTTTACTCAAGAAAATTGTTTTAAAAAGAACAAAATGTTTATTATTTATGTGTGGTTTTTTTGTGTATTCATACACTAACAAATGAGGCCATTTGAAATCACAGATCTGACTGTTATTTTTTTAGTTTCAGTTCAGTCATTTAAAACGACAATATTTTTACTTGCCCCACTGGTTTCCAAAATTTTCAATATTTACCTTGAACTTTGGCACAAACATTAAATTTAAATATAGCATAGATTTAGTAGGAAACAATCTGAAAAATATAGTATATCTTATTCATTTTATTTATTTTTTAAGAACCCTCTCTATACGATTTCCTTTACCCATTTGTCACACGATACCTTATTTCGATAGTCACTCAAGCAAAATGATTATCTAAATACAGGGACCGGAATCTATTATGATAATTCGCCACAAGAAATCGGGTTGAATTTCATAAATTTGCCTGAAGAACCAAAAAATAAAAACAAATAATCACTCGCGCTCAGTCAGAATCGAACCAAGGACCTCCCGATTCATAAACCAGTACTAACTCTACGAACCTATCGACGGCTTGATGAGAGAAGTGACAAAAGCAATATATAAAGCGTTTTATATTGCAATATTCATTCCATTCCTCTGACATGTCCACCATCCATTTGCCGCGTGACCATTTGCCTAAGTGTGCGTTTCCGATGCCATCATTCGGCTTCGGATTGGTTGTGCAATTGTGTGGGTCGGGCGTAAACATTTAGATTGCTCGAATTTTCAAGTCCAATGTGCTCGATTTCAATTGACGGGTTTGCCCGTCTACGCTTAGGAGGCGAATCTTACCATCAATAGGTGGATTTAGCACCTAATACGCTAGGAGGGAAATCCGCCATCCGAATTATTTTGGGTGTAGGTATGCTGTTCCGCTCAAGAAAAGTAAAAATTTCTGCTCAAGAAATGGTCAAGAAAATTCCTACAGTGAGTTCCATTTGGAATGACATTTCTTGTACTGCGATCGAAGAAAAATGCTTTTCTTGAGCATTTCTTGCAAGAATTTTCCACGCATCGAGATTTAAGCATGTTTAAAAAAATGTTTCAAATGATTTTTTTTATTTAGCTGATATGGGGTAGCATTGATCACCTATGTAAACAACGCTCGGTAATATTGAAATTATCGTTACTTACTTAAATCATGGCCCCCGAAGCCGAATATGAAGGCCAAACGCTTACAAGTAATTTACTATTTGAATTTTTTTAAATTAAAAATACTTAGAACCACGGAATACGCCTAAAGGTAGGCAATTTCCTAAGGGAATCCTATATTCTTTACAGCAATTCGTTAATGTTGCCTAATTGAGCATACTTATAAAAGTTTTGACAACGGAATCGTTTTCGGCGATGCCATTTTTATTAAATAATCACATATCTCTCTCTCTCTCTTCTCTCTCTCTCTCTCTCTCTCTCTCTCTCTCTCTCTCTCTCTCTCTCTCTCTCTCTCTCTCTCTCTCTCTCTCTCTCTCTCTCTCTCTCTCTCTCTCTCTCTCTCTCTCTCTCTCTCTCTCTCTCTCTCTCTCTCTCTCTCTCTCTCTCTCTCTCTCTCTCTCTCTCTCTCTCTCTCTCTCTCTCTCTCTCTCTCTCTCTCTCTCTCTCTCTCTCTCTCTCTTCTCTCTCTTTCCTCCTCTCTCTCTCTCTCTCTCTTCTCTCTCTCTCTCTCTCTCTCTCTCGTCTCTCTCTTCATCTCTCTCTCTCTCTCTCTCTCTCTCTCTCTCTCTCTTCTCTCTCTCTCTCTCTCTCTCTCTCTCTCTCTCTCTCTCTCTCTCTCTCTCTCTCTCTCTCTCTCTCTCTCTCTCTCTCTCTCTCTCTCTCTCTCTCTCTCTCTCTCTCTCTCTCTCTCTCTCTCTCACTCTCTGCTCTCTCTCTCTCTCTCTCTCTCTCTTCTCCGTCTCTCTTCTCTCTCTTCTTCTCTCTCTCTCGTCTCCTCTCTCTCCGAGAAAAGAATAATTATTTGATCGTTCAGGTAAGTAATTCTTTATTGAATTACGTAAAAGATCGCCTAAACCAGCAAGATTTTTGTAATTGCTATCATTAAAAAAAAAGTTTGGAGGATTTGTGCCGGTGGGCAGCAAACAGTAATCGTCATCGTCATGTAATTCACGCATTTTAATAAATATTTTTAAATTATAGAAAAAAATATCCACATGTTCCCATTACTATACCCGTACATGATTACGACACTATTTTACTTATCTCAACTATTGGTAGGTTATATTACGTTGAATCCAGCCACCTCGGCATTTTTCCAAGCCAATATTTTTAGCTCCTAGTTTTCACACACGGCACACTTCACTTCTACGCCAACTTGTCCCATGTTCTAGTTCCAAGTCAGAGTGGACCAAGTGACATTTATCATATTTTGAGAAAAATGGGCTTGAAGTCTTACACTTTGGAATTTTTTAACTCGTTTAAATTTTAGACTGAACAATTTCTAGGAAAATAACATGTCTCTAAGATATATAGATATATAAATAGATTATCAACATCCTTCGACATCAGCAGGGTTGGGAAAAAATCTGAAATTCACTCTACAGTAGCCAAGCAAAGCCAATCACAGTCAGCGAAGCCAGTGAAACTCACGCCCATCGCTGCTGTAGGCAAAATGTCTTGAAAATAGCAAAACACCCGTTGCTAAGGGCAACCCAAAACTACTGTAGAAAAATGTTCCATTTCCCGCTGCATTTCCCGCATTTAGAGCCTTCAATGACACTCATGATTTTGAAAATTCGTGCACCCAACATAGGCTACTTGATGAGACTCACGTTTTTGAACTACTGTACTGGAGAGCCACGTGATTTTCGCGAAAATTCAAGCCTACTACTATTACCATTAGCACTGGACATCAGTATCGTAAATTTGTCAACAATCAATATCTTACTTCCCGAAATCAGTTGCATTACGAAAGTTTGAAAATAAAGTTTTGCAGGGTCAGGGCATTTATTTATTATTTATTTATTTATTTATTTGTAACTAAAATTTTGAAAGAGAGAAAAAACTTTTGAGTGATTTCCATTGGAAATCTTTCTCAAAGAGGCACAAAACCTCTTTATCCCATTAACGCCCAGTGATCTATTTTGAGATCAGTAACATTTTTGATTACAGTTAATTTTTAGACAAAATGGATGCTTGGTATCTTTGGCGAAGTTGTGAAAGACCTTAAGGGCAGCCCAATGACAAGTTTTTTAATACAGATTTTTTCCACTAGGTTGCGCTGTCAGCATAAAACATATCTGTATGGTTAAGAACTCTTATCGGCATCACCACGCTTGTCGTATATTGTAAAAAGCGAGGTTTGCATCAGAGATTCCTGAACAATTATAGAATGGATCCTGTGCCGGAAATCAATGTGAATTCCGGGATTCCAGAGTGAATTCTGAGATTTAAAAATATGTTTTGGGATGCCAATGTGGATCGAGGATTTCCAGTGCAGAATCCTGGGAATCCCGTGAGGATTCTGGGAATCCCGTGAGGATTCTGGGAATCCCGTGAGGATTCTGGGAATCCCGTGAGGATTCTGGGAATCCCGTGAGGATTCTGGGAATCCCGTGAGGATTCTGGGAATCCCGTGAGGATTCTGGGAATCCCGTGAGGATTCTGGGAATCCCGTGAGGATTCTGGGAATCCCGTGAGGATTCTGGGAATCCCGTGAGGATTCTGGGAATCCCGTGAGGATTCTGGGAATCCCGTGAGGATTCTGGGAATCCCGTGAGGATTCTGGGAATCCCGTGAGGATTCTGGGAATCCAGTGTGGGTTCTGGGATTGAAATGTGGATCATAGGGTTTCAGTGTGAATTCCTGGAATTTCGTGTGGATCCTGGAATAACAATGTGGATCCTGGTGTTCCAGTCTAGTTTCAAGTGTTCCAGTGTGAATCTTAGAATTATAGTGTAGATTGTGTTGCTGCATTGTGGATCTCTGGTTTCTAACGTCGATATTGGGATAACACTAGGTTTGTTGTATTTTTATGTTTATCCTGGGACTGTTGTTCAGATCATAGTGTGTCAGTGTGGATCTTGGTATTCCATTGTGTATATTGAAATTCCAGTTTTAATTCTGGGGTTGTAACATGGTTCGTGTAATTCTATTGTGAAACCTGAAATTTCAGTGGGTACCTTGAGGTTTCAGTATCTTGATACTCCAGTATGGATCTTGCGATTTTAGTGTGAACCGCAGGATTAGAACATGGGTCCTTGTTTTCTAATGTGAATGCCTGGATTTCAGTGCCAATTTTAAGATTTCAGTGTAGATATTTGAGCACCAGTGAGTATTTTGCATTTCCAGTGTAGCTCCATGGAATTCACTGAGGATCCTGGAATATTCCAGTATGGTTCCTAGGTTTTCAGCACGATATGGGGATACCAGTGGAGTGTTTGAATTTCCTGTGTGGATCCTGGATTCAAGCATAGATCATGGATTTTCAGTGCCGATTTTGAGATTCTAGTGTAGATGCTTGTATTCCAGTAAGGATTCTGGCATTCTAATGGGAATTGTTAGATGGTAACCCAAGGATATACTGTGGGAATCCTGTTGGAGTTATGTTGAAAGACAGTGCAAGTGTTTGTAAAAATTCTAAGGAAATAGTGAGCAAAAAGTTTGAAAATACATTGGGAATCTTACGCGAATGCTGGGATTCTTGTAAATGTCCTGTGAAAATCTTATCTTATAGTTATATAGCAAACTGTTAGTATACCTGAGAGAATCTCGTAGAAATAGTTGGGGAATTTGGATTGGTCTTATTAGAAAGACACATGTGAGAATTCTCTGTGAACTTTGTGTGAAACCTGTAAGAATTATTTGGGAATTGTGTAGAAATACTGCGGGAATTGTTAACCTTATGGGAATTCCGTGTGTATTTTTTTTCATGAGCATCCTGGAAAAAATATAATTAGGATTCTGTGATATTCTTTGAGAATACTGAGGGAATCCTGTGGGATACATTCAAGAATCTTGTAGAAACAATATGTCAATATCTTGGAATTCTACTAAATCCTTAGTGGTTTTTATTATGACAAAAATTGTTATGTTCGTGGAATGTTTTATAAGTATGTACCCCGTAACCATTTGATACTAACGAGGCTGGCGTAAAATAAAGGTGGAGAATGCGAATACTGCGATTATATGTGTATGAATGTATGTTTATTTGTATGTGCAAACGAGTATGTGTTGTGCATGTACGTGTATGTTCTTGTGTGTGCTTTGTACACATGTCACATTCAGCATCATTTTGTGGTGTAGTTTTCAAACAAACCTCTTTTTGTTATTTATATTTATGGTAACATGTTATTACCGTTTACATTATGTTTGTCATAATATCTTGTCACTTTTGAATGCACCATACCACCTTCAAACATTTGCGAAAATAATCAAAGAATTTTATTTTTTCAATATTTTGCGTACATATGACCCACTGTGTACTGTAACAAAAATATGACCGTAGATTTCCATTCAAATTGACCGTTTTAGCATTCTCTTATCATATTGCGATACTCCAGAAAGAATCAGGTGATTACTACAAATGTGAAATAATTCGGGCGTTAATGGGTTAACTTTCAAAAAACATTAAAATCAAGGGTCAGAGCATTGAAGACCAGAAATATTTCAAATGTTCGTTCAGTCAGAATGGACCAAGTAAAAATATTTTGTACCGTCCAAAATATACTGGTATAATAAGCGGATAGGACATTTCGTACAGACACCATTGAACTACCCATAAATTTCTATCGGACTCGGAAATCGACTCAAAAAAATTTGTAGCAATTTCTGACCACCCTTCTAGATATGGTAAATGGTTTAAAATTAAAAATCAAGTGCATACAATTAAGTAACATTTTATGAATTTCTATTGATAGATGGAAAGCAGAATCATGTCGATGTGAATCAGAATCAAAATTTTAACAAATCACTTGAAATGTCTTTCATTTCCTCGCATTCCTCAGCGCGTTGATCATTTTCGCTGTTATGTAATAAGCACTTGGTCCACTCTGACTGGATACTTTTGTTGATTCTTATTGATCATCCAAAGGAAAATTGTTACATATCAACCACAGTTTACAGCATTCAACTAAAAGTGAAAGGACGTAAGGTGTTTTCGCATCTAATGAAAGAATAATCTAATTTTTTCTTTGTTTTGTACTTGGTCCACTCTGACTTAACGCCGACCAAATATGCGTTAGAATGGCCAGTACAGGCGGCTAGAATTACGTTTTTTTCTTCGTATCATTTCACGACCTATCTCTCTTTTTATCTCCAGCTAAACTTGAAAACAACGATGCCAGTACCGGCCAACTTTTTAGTAAAAATAAGATTGCGTATACACGAACAGTACAAATAAAATGTTCACAGTTGAGTTTGAAACATGGTGATTAAGGCGGTTCAAAATTTAAAAATGTTTGAGAAATCTAACCTTCCATATGTTCCTTACCATCCTTACCATACAAAATATTGTTTTGTGAAATTTTCTGCTTTCTAGAAAGAATGAGTTTTTACTATGGGATAATAAGTTTGTATTTACATTACAGTACTAACATACAGTAAGGAAACATATAGAAGATTAGATACTCAAACATTTTTAAATTTTGAACTGCCCTTAGTCACGATGTTTTCAAAACTCAACTGTGAACATTTTTATTTGTACTGTTCGTGTATCGCAATCTTGTTTTTACTAAAAATTCAGGTGTAATTTGAAAAAGTATTTCTTGGATTTTTTCAGAGATCTGCTATATATTTCATCCACTGTTATAAAAAACATTAAATTGTCCCACGTATTCAGATAGGATCAGGACTAATGATTTAGAGCGAGTATTGGATGTTTTTGGATGACATATTTTCAATATTCAAATGATGCATTATCCGAAAATTCTTGCTAAATCAAATGGAGAAATGTGTGAAATTTTAATCAGAAGATTCTGAGATGTACAATCAACCGAGAGAGACCATTGGAAAGCAATATCAAAAGATGACCCTAAACTGATAGTCTACTGATTATTCATACAATGTTTCTGAATTGAACGGATTTGTGATATGTATCTAAAATATAATGAAAGAAAATATTTTTCATTGATTCGTAGGCAAATAATTCAACCACTCCCGAGCTACCTCATGGTACCATCACTCTAGAGTGATCGAACGGTCGCTGTCAATGCGGATTAGGACATCGTCCCAAAGAAAGCGGAGCTCCGTTTTAAGCCCCGCCTTCCAATGTGCGATACCTTTAATCACTCAGCAGACCGTTCCAATCAAACTTTTTGCCATGGTATCCGTATTTCCAAGGTAGCTGGGAGTGCCGATCGTGTTGCCTTCGTTTTATTTTTATTTTTCTTCGCTTCTGTTTGCAATGTGACAACGTTACAGTTTACAAAAAGAAAGAAAATTAAAACAAAAAATAATAAAATGTACAAATAACGCTTACTTATTTACAGAGGTTTTCTTCTTTGGTGCTGATGTTGGTTTCGCACGGCGCGGCGTCATCGTGGAAGCCTTGGTGGATGTTGTTGTTGTTGTTGTGGGCGATCAACGATGACCCTCGCTCCTTTTTCATTTAATGTTTTTGTTTTGCTTGGTGTTCTTGTTTTGTATGGCAGTTCATCATCGTTTTCCTCACACATTTTTTTAGTTGCTTGCTTTTCCCTAATCTAGGTTTTGTTTACAATGTTTTTTTTTTTGGTTGTCAATCATTGGATTGACGGGTTTTTTCGATTCTTTGCACCGGGGAAGCTCGAATCGAGCTTCCGCAGGTGATTCCTTATAGAAGCAGTTCGCTTAGGACTAAGCTCATGTAAAAGCAAATAAAAATTTGTATCGTGTTCTAATACGTTTGTGATCGCATTTTGAAATCGTTTTTTCCCAGTGTTCGATGCCAGTGGTCTAGATTTGTTTTTTTTTGTTTTTGTGATGAAGTTTTGGTACTTGCTCATAGATGGAGCTGATGAAGATCGATAGCTTTGGAAGTATTTGGAAGTACTGGCCGGACTACCGCCGTTCGGTTGGTAGGATTGGGGTATAGGAAGGAAGAAGAGGGTGAGAATAATTCACTAAACAAATAATTAACTAGAGTTTAAATTCGTTCCTAATAAACTTGAGTTGGTTGGGGGTTTGTTCATGACGATTGGTTCGCGTGTTACCTTAGTATCCCTGAAACCTCCCTGTTGCTGGCTGTTTGGGTAACCTCCGGCTCCGCGCTCCGGTGTCTTCGTAGGAGATGGTTGGGCGGTATCCCGTTCTGGTTCGGCTTCGTAGTTCACAACTTGCTTGCGGCCATCGGAAGCAGGACGAAGTAGCGGGCCGGTGGTGCGGTCTCCATCGCGAGATTCCATGTGTCCGAATCGTTGCCAGACTGGAAGTCCTGAACATGGTACTCGAAGCTGTACTTGGGCGGGTTCGGCGTTAGCGTTGGCGTCGCATAGTTGTATCCGGCGGCACCACCGGTTCCGGCACCAGTCGGGGGCTCCGTATTGGGTTGATGGGGCAGATGGATAGTTGTAGCCGTTTGAGTTTGCGTTATAGTTGTAACCGTTATTCCCATTGGATCCTCCCTGCTGGTAGTTGCTGTAGGGGGATGGGGCTCGGCGACGACCAGAGCGGCCAGCGAGATGACCGGCGACGGCGGCGAATACCTTTTTGGGGGCAGACGAAGATTTTGATATCAGAATGCACTTTTGTCTAGATGGTTCGAATGAGATTTATGAGGAAGCACAGGTAGAAGTTGTGCAAACGCTTCAGAACGTGAAAGATTACTGAAGATGAACCAAGAATTCTCAAATGCGAAGAACTGGTTGTTTTACGTCATTGCTCAAACAGCTGAAGGTTTTTTTATTGGCTTACAGCTTGGACAAAGCTGCAAGGCATGGTTTAATCCATTGCCGATCAACGCTTCTATCATTAGGACACGCTATTTCAAACGCTTCAGAACAACTTGAACCCTGATCGAAGAGAACGAATATCACAGAAGGCGTAGAACGTGAGCGCGATCTCGTAAGAAAACAACTAAGCAAGCAGAAAAGGAACATCAAAAGCTTTCCTTTAGAGATCTATAATGACTCATCAAAGCAAGCCATCCAATTCGCACCGGTTGGCGCCTTGGCCATTGGTGGTGCGGTTGCTAGGACAAACGCCAGCGTGAAATCAACGCTTCACGGTAATTACTGGACTGCGCATCGCCCGCGTGCCGCTGACTCACTATGGGCGATCAGGTGGGTAAAAATCTAAATAATGACTTGTTCTGACAGCCTTTTCTTGTTCATCGTCAATTTGGAATACTTGTAATTCCAACAAAGTATTCCTGGAATATTAAGGTAAGATTTTTTGTAGTTTTCAAATATACTGCATTATCGTAATATTTTATACAGATCTTCATGCAAAGTTTGAAACTGCCTTTGCAAAAGTGCCTTATTTGCATAATTAGCAACAAAACTGATTATTTTTATTCGAAAGTTTTGTCTCGAAAACAATGTTTTTTGTAAACAAAACCAAAAATTTCGGCCGTCACCCCCTATGTAACTGCCCATAGTGGGACTGCCTTCTTTTGCGTCCGAATGCGAGTGATTGTTATTGTTGATGGTGGCGCTGTTGGTGCTGTTGTCATTCATTACCCCCGGTCCGTCCGTCGGGGGGCTATATGGTAATTGTTGATGCCGGTCCCAATAATGAGGGGGATAAGTGCGAATATAAAAGCCATTTGCGATTTTTTGCTGGTGCTCGGCGATCAAAGTAGATGCACGTTCACTTGATGCAGAAGCCGCAGAAGCGAGTGCAGGTGTTCGAATGATTCGAGCTTATTTTCGGGGATCAGTGATGGACCCCTCGGTTTTTGGCAGAGGAGATCAAATCAAATTTGACAGGTGGGGCGCCATCGAGGGCAACGAGGGGTGATCGCTCAAGAAGAGCCATGGCTATTTGGCTCTGTCAATGCGAAGAAAGTGGTTGCAGATGACGATGTTGTTGGCGGGATAATTCGAGACGGGGTTAAGCGATTATTTGGATACAATGCGGTGTGCTTTGGGATTCGTAAGGCGATGATGAGCTTGATTGAAGTCGGCTTGACCAATTAAGATGAAAAGCGGAGCCATTTAAGCTAAATTTAAATTCGGAGGTGATAAAGACGGTAAATTTATTTGCGAATTCAATTAATTTGTTATTGTCGCGATTTTTGAAGTACAAGTGAAGAGCTCAAGATCAGATATCAGCCGAAATAGGCGGTAAATGGTAATTTCCAGTTGAACAGAAAGTGAGGAACTTGATCGTCTTATTCCTTTTTACATTACGAAATATTATTAGTACCTTTACACACAATTTCTTGCCTGAAGTTGAGTCATATGAAGCTTCCCAAGTGGATTACAAAGAAATTTTATCTCAATAGGGTCCTAAAATGTTTTATGAAATCTTGTTTTTATTTAATAACACGAAAAAGCATATTACTGCAACTACTTAAGCAATTTTTCCCGCTCAAATAACGGCTATATCATATTTTAACTTTAATTTAAAAATTGGATCCATAAATGAACCTTGACACTTCTGATCATGTTTGACGTTCGCTTAGTCGACAAAAACACCACAGGGGTTTATGTTTTAACACTGGGTTGTAGCTATCTGACATTTCAGAAGGCACACGGAAAACAGAATACACCCAAAATTGAGTAAACATGTGTTTTTGGCCTAAACTTAAGCGTTTGGCACTAAAATTGGGACAGAGCTTTAGGACCCTATTGTATAAAAGTTAGTTACAAACAACAAATATTGTTTCATTCTTGCTGCAAGCAGACTGAAACAGTCAAAGAAAATGTAATATAGGGCAACATGTAATATAGGGATTGAACATTTCTAACCTAAACGGTGTTTTTTAAATCTCATGGCCAGTTAACTTGAGTGGAAATGACTTTTCTTCGAAAATGTACAAACAAATACATACAGAAATACATTTCCAGTTGAAACAGAAAATGAGGAACTTGATCCTTTTCGCCTTCTTTATGTTTCAAAAAGACACGGACACCGTCTTCAGCCATTTAGCTGCACAGACTGTAACTTCACACTAGACAACGGACAAGCATGCTCCAGTGGCACAGCCATGAAACATTCCTGACGAAAAGTTTCAATGGCTGAAGCGGGAATCGAACCCGCCCCATGACACGATGAGATTAAATACCTGACGACACTAACCACACGGCCACGAAGCCCACAGGGTTTCGAGATATTTCCGGTAAGTTAACACAAAATTTATTGCCTGAGGGCTGGAGACTAAAAGGAGTTGATGTTGAGTCATACAAAGCGTCTCGATCACCTTTTCCGCTGCCCAACAGAAAAAATTGAATACGATCATACACGAACCATTTTTTGGCTTACAAAGGGTAGCAAATATACTACTTTTCTTCAAGTGAAACATTGCGTTTGCAAAAATATTTGTGTCAAATATTGCAGTTTCTATAGTCAATATCTTAAAATCAAGACTTTTTACAAGCAAATTTCAATAATCTTCACTAGATCGCGAAAATTAGCTCAAACGAAATTTGAACTTTAGCCATGTTAAACGAAGGATTTTTTTCTAATTTTTGTAGCTTGGTACGAAATCTGTTAAGCACAGAAAGAAAATTTTCTGACGATTTGTTAAACAATCTTGAATTTTCAAAAATAATGTTTGAATTTCTGAATTATTTTACAATCGTCAAATCCACTCACATATTCAATGCGTAATAGAAAACGTACATTTTGTTTTACAACAGAGCTATCACGTAAGCAGACTCAGATGGCAAATGCTTTTACTGTATTATTCGAGAATTACACGGAAAACTTTTTGTTTGTGGAAACAAAACCCAAAAAAAGCATTTTCATTTCATTTAACTTTTTTAAAATTTTATTTTTGATGAAAAAGCTCTAGAAAAACATGAAAAATTAACAACAGAAAATGGGAAGCCAAAAGTTTTAAATTTCCA